>NW_028253100.1:0-248833 GCF_964263255.1 Lissotriton vulgaris
AAACATTTGAAAACGGACCATTTTCCACATTTCTGAAGCATGACGTAATGGGGGGGTGTTATCTCTTTTGTCGAAAATCAGCCGTTTTTGCTCGAACATTAAATGCCTCCAAATGGTATTTAATGAACTTCCCGGGGTGAAGAAACCCTTTTTGAGAACTCAGAGTGAGTAAATTGGCCATTTTCATGCACTTTTAACCATTCCATAAATCTTGTGTTTTGGGCCCCTGGAAGCATGAAAATCACTTTAAACATGCTAATTTTAGCTCTAACACTGATGATCCACCTACAAATGTGAACTGACGTTCAAAAATAAAACATTTGAAAACGGACCATTTTCCACATTTCTGAAGCATGACGTAATGGGGGGGTGTTATCTCTTTTGTCGAAAATCAGCCGTTTTTGCTCGAACATTAAATGCCTCCAAATGGTATTTAATTAACTTCCCGAGCCCCTGGAAGCATGAAAATCACTTTAAACATGCTAATTTTAGCTCTAACACTGATGATCCACCTACAAATGTGAACTGACGTTCAAAAATAAAACATTTGAAAACGGACCATTTTCCACATTTCTGAAGCATGACGTAATGGGGGGGTGTTATCTCTTTTGTCGAAAATCAGCCGTTTTTGCTCGAACATTAAATGCCTCCAAATGGTATTTATTTCACTTCCCGGGGTGAAGAAACCCTTTTTGAGAACACAGAGTGAGTAAATTGGCCATTTTCATGCACTTTTAACCATTCCATTAATCTTGTGTTTTGGGCCCCTGGAAGCATGAAAATCACTTTAAACATGCTAATTTTAGCTCTAACACTGATGATCCACCTACAAATGTGAACTGACGTTCAAAAATAAAACATTTGAAAACGGACCATTTTCCACATTTCTGAAGCATGACGTAATGGGGGGGTGTTATCTCTTTTGTCGAAAATCAGCCGTTTTTGCTCGAACATTAAATGCCTCCAAATGGTATTTAATTAACTTCCCGAGCCCCTGGAAGCATGAAAATCACTTTAAACATGCTAATTTTAGCTCTAACACTGATGATCCACCTACAAATGTGAACTGACGTTCAAAAATAAAACATTTGAAAACGGACCATTTTCCACATTTCTGAAGCATGATGTAATGGGGGGGTGTTATCTCTTTTGTCGAAAATCAGCCGTTTTTGCTCGAACATTAAATGCCTCCAAATGGTATTTATTTCACTTCCCGAGCCCCTGGAAGCATGAAAATCACTTTAAACATGCTAATTTTAGCTCTAACACTGATGATCCACCTACAAATGTGAACTGACGTTCAAAAATAAAACATTTGAAAACGGACCATTTTCCACATTTCTGAAGCATGACGTAATGGGGGGGTGTTATCTCTTTTGTCGAAAATCAGCCGTTTTTGCTCGAACATTAAATGCCTCCAAATGGTATTTATTTCACTTCCCGGGGTGAAGAAACCCTTTTTGAGAACTCAGAGTGAGTAAATTGGCCATTTTCATGCACTTTTAACCATTCCATTAATCTTGAGTTTTGGGCCCCTGGAAGCATGAAAATCACTTTAAACATGCTAATTTTAGCTCTAACACTGATGATCCACCTACAAATGTGAACTGACGTTCAAAAATAAAACATTTGAAAACGGACCATTTTCCACATTTCTGAAGCATGACGTAATGGGGGGGTGTTATCTCTTTTGTCGAAAATCAGCCGTTTTTGCTCGAACATTAAATGCCTCCAAATGGTATTTAATTAACTTCCCGAGCCCCTGGAAGCATGAAAATCACTTTAAACATGCTAATTTTAGCTCTAACACTGATGATCCACCTACAAATGTGAACTGACGTTCAAAAATAAAACATTTGAAAACGGACCATTTTCCACATTTCTGAAGCATGACGTAATGGGGGGGTGTTATCTCTTTTGTCGAAAATCAGCCGTTTTTGCTCGAACATTAAATGCCTCCAAATGGTATTTAATTAACTTCCCGGGGTGAAGAAACCCTTTTTGAGAACTCAGAGTGAGTAAATTGGCCATTTTCATGCACTTTTAACCATTCCATAAATCTTGTGTTTTGGGCCCCTGGAAGCATGAAAATCACTTTAAACATGCTAATTTTAGCTCTAACACTGATGATCCACCTACAAATGTGAACTGACGTTCAAAAATAAAACATTTGAAAACGGACCATTTTCCACATTTCTGAAGCATGACGTAATGGGGGGGTGTTATCTCTTTTGTCGAAAATCAGCCATTTTTGCTCGAACATTAAATGCCTCCAAATGGTATTTAATTAACTTCCCGAGCCCCTGGAAGCATGAAAATCACTTTAAACATGCTAATTTTAGCTCTAACACTGATGATCCACCTACAAATGTGAACTGACGTTCAAAAATAAAACATTTGAAAACGGACCATTTTCCACATTTCTGAAGCATGACGTAATGGGGGGGTGTTATCTCTTTTGTCGAAAATCAGCCGTTTTTGCTCGAACATTAAATGCCTCCAAATGGTATTTAATTAACTTCCCGAGCCCCTGGAAGCATGAAAATCACTTTAAACATGCTAATTTTAGCTCTAACACTGATGATCCACCTACAAATGTGAACTGACGTTCAAAAATAAAACATTTGAAAACGGACCATTTTCCACATTTCTGAAGCATGATGTAATGGGGGGGTGTTATCTCTTTTGTCGAAAATCAGCCGTTTTTGCTCGAACATTAAATGCCTCCAAATGGTATTTATTTCACTTCCCGAGCCCCTGGAAGCATGAAAATCACTTTAAACATGCTAATTTTAGCTCTAACACTGATGATCCACCTACAAATGTGAACTGACGTTCAAAAATAAAACATTTGAAAACGGACCATTTTCCACATTTCTGAAGCATGACGTAATGGGGGGGTGTTATCTCTTTTGTCGAAAATCAGCCGTTTTTGCTCGAACATTAAATGCCTCCAAATGGTATTTATTTCACTTCCCGGGGTGAAGAAACCCTTTTTGAGAACTCAGAGTGAGTAAATTGGCCATTTTCATGCACTTTTAACCATTCCATTAATCTTGAGTTTTGGGCCCCTGAAGCATGAAAATCACTTTAAACATGCTAATTTTAGCTCTAACACTGATGATCCACCTACAAATGTGAACTGACGTTCAAAAATAAAACATTTGAAAACGGACCATTTTCCACATTTCTGAAGCATGACGTAATGGGGGGGTGTTATCTCTTTTGTCGAAAATCAGCCGTTTTTGCTCGAACATTAAATGCCTCCAAATGGTATTTAATTAACTTCCCGAGCCCCTGGAAGCATGAAAATCACTTTAAACATGCTAATTTTAGCTCTAACACTGATGATCCACCTACAAATGTGAACTGACGTTCAAAAATAAAACATTTGAAAACGGACCATTTTCCACATTTCTGAAGCATGACGTAATGGGGGGGTGTTATCTCTTTTGTCGAAAATCAGCCGTTTTTGCTCGAACATTAAATGCCTCCAAATGGTATTTAATTAACTTCCCGGGGTGAAGAAACCCTTTTTGAGAACTCAGAGTGAGTAAATTGGCCATTTTCATGCACTTTTAACCATTCCATAAATCTTGTGTTTTGGGCCCCTGGAAGCATGAAAATCACTTTAAACATGCTAATTTTAGCTCTAACACTGATGATCCACCTACAAATGTGAACTGACGTTCAAAAATAAAACATTTGAAAACGGACCATTTTCCACATTTCTGAAGCATGACGTAATGGGGGGGTGTTATCTCTTTTGTCGAAAATCAGCCGTTTTTGCTCGAACATTAAATGCCTCCAAATGGTATTTAATTAACTTCCCGAGCCCCTGGAAGCATGAAAATCACTTTAAACATGCTAATTTTAGCTCTAACACTGATGATCCACCTACAAATGTGAACTGACGTTCAAAAATAAAAAATTTGAAAACGGACCATTTTCCACATTTCTGAAGCATGACGTAATGGGGGGGTGTTATCTCTTTTGTCGAAAATCAGCCGTTTTTGCTCGAACATTAAATGCCTCCAAATGGTATTTAATTAACTTCCCGGGGTGAAGAAACCCTTTTTGAGAACTCAGAGTGAGTAAATTGGCCATTTTCATGCACTTTTAACCATTCCATAAATCTTGTGTTTTGGGCCCCTGGAAGCATGAAAATCACTTTAAACATGCTAATTTTAGCTCTAACACTGATGATCCACCTACAAATGTGAACTGACGTTCAAAAATAAAACATTTGAAAACGGACCATTTTCCACATTTCTGAAGCATGACGTAATGGGGGGGTGTTATCTCTTTTGTCGAAAATCAGCCGTTTTTGCTCGAACATTAAATGCCTCCAAATGGTATTTATTTCACTTCCCGAGCCCCTGGAAGCATGAAAATCACTTTAAACATGCTAATTTTAGCTCTAACACTGATGATCCACCTACAAATGTGAACTGACGTTCAAAAATAAAACATTTGAAAACGGACCATTTTCCACATTTCTGAAGCATGACGTAATGGGGGGGTGTTATCTCTTTTGTCGAAAATCAGCCGTTTTTGCTCGAACATTAAATGCCTCCAAATGGTATTTAATTAACTTCCCGAGCCCCTGGAAGCATGAAAATCACTTTAAACATGCTAATTTTAGCTCTAACACTGATGATCCACCTACAAATGTGAACTGACGTTCAAAAATAAAACATTTGAAAACGGACCATTTTCCACATTTCTGAAGCATGACGTAATGGGGGGGTGTTATCTCTTTTGTCGAAAATCAGCCATTTTTGCTCGAACATTAAATGCCTCCAAATGGTATTTAATTAACTTCCCGGGGTGAAGAAACCCTTTTTGAGAACTCAGAGTGAGTAAATTGGCCATTTTCATGCACTTTTAACCATTCCATAAATCTTGTGTTTTGGGCCCCTGGAAGCATGAAAATCACTTTAAACATGCTAATTTTAGCTCTAACACTGATGATCCACCTACAAATGTGAACTGACGTTCAAAAATAAAACATTTGAAAACGGACCATTTTCCACATTTCTGAAGCATGACGTAATGGGGGGGTGTTATCTCTTTTGTCGAAAATCAGCCGTTTTTGCTCGAACATTAAATGCCTCCAAATGGTATTTAATTAACTTCCCGAGCCCCTGGAAGCATGAAAATCACTTTAAACATGCTAATTTTAGCTCTAACACTGATGATCCACCTACAAATGTGAACTGACGTTCAAAAATAAAACATTTGAAAACGGACCATTTTCCACATTTCTGAAGCATGACGTAATGGGGGGGTGTTATCTCTTTTGTCGAAAATCAGCCGTTTTTGCTCGAACATTAAATGCCTCCAAATGGTATTTATTTCACTTCCCGGGGTGAAGAAACCCTTTTTGAGAACACAGAGTGAGTAAATTGGCCATTTTCATGCACTTTTAACCATTCCATTAATCTTGTGTTTTGGGCCCCTGGAAGCATGAAAATCACTTTAAACATGCTAATTTTAGCTCTAACACTGATGATCCACCTACAAATGTGAACTGACGTTCAAAAATAAAACATTTGAAAACGGACCATTTTCCACATTTCTGAAGCATGACGTAATGGGGGGGTGTTATCTCTTTTGTCGAAAATCAGCCGTTTTTGCTCGAACATTAAATGCCTCCAAATGGTATTTAATTAACTTCCCGAGCCCCTGGAAGCATGAAAATCACTTTAAACATGCTAATTTTAGCTCTAACACTGATGATCCACCTACAAATGTGAACTGACGTTCAAAAATAAAACATTTGAAAACGGACCATTTTCCACATTTCTGAAGCATGATGTAATGGGGGGGTGTTATCTCTTTTGTCGAAAATCAGCCGTTTTTGCTCGAACATTAAATGCCTCCAAATGGTATTTATTTCACTTCCCGAGCCCCTGGAAGCATGAAAATCACTTTAAACATGCTAATTTTAGCTCTAACACTGATGATCCACCTACAAATGTGAACTGACGTTCAAAAATAAAACATTTGAAAACGGACCATTTTCCACATTTCTGAAGCATGACGTAATGGGGGGGTGTTATCTCTTTTGTCAAAAATCAGCCGTTTTTGCTCGAACATTAAATGCCTCCAAATGGTATTTATTTCACTTCCCGGGGTGAAGAAACCCTTTTTGAGAACTCAGAGTGAGTAAATTGGGCATTTTCATGCACTTTTAACCATTCCATTAATCTTGTGTTTTGGGCCCCTGGAAGCATGAAAATCACTTTAAACATGCTAATTTTAGCTCTAACACTGATGATCCACCTACAAATGTGAACTGACGTTCAGAAATAAAACATTTGAAAACGGACCATTTTCCACATTTCTGAAGCATGACGTAATGGGGGGGTGTTATCTCTTTTGTCGAAAATCAGCCGTTTTTGCTCGAACATTAAATGCCTCCAAATGGTATTTAATTAACTTCCCGAGCCCCTGGAAGCATGAAAATCACTTTAAACATGCTAATTTTAGCTCTAACACTGATGATCCACCTACAAATGTGAACTGACGTTCAAAAATAAAACATTTGAAAACGGACCATTTTCCACATTTCTGAAGCATGACGTAATGGGGGGGTGTTATCTCTTTTGTCGAAAATCAGCCGTTTTTGCTCGAACATTAAATGCCTCCAAATGGTATTTAATTAACTTCCCGGGGTGAAGAAACCCTTTTTGAGAACTCAGAGTGAGTAAATTGGCCATTTTCATGCACTTTTAACCATTCCATAAATCTTGTGTTTTGGGCCCCTGGAAGCATGAAAATCACTTTAAACATGCTAATTTTAGCTCTAACACTGATGATCCACCTACAAATGTGAACTGACGTTCAAAAATAAAACATTTGAAAACGGACCATTTTCCACATTTCTGAAGCATGACGTAATGGGGGGGTGTTATCTCTTTTGTCGAAAATCAGCCGTTTTTGCTCGAACATTAAATGCCTCCAAATGGTATTTATTTCACTTCCCGAGCCCCTGGAAGCATGAAAATCACTTTAAACATGCTAATTTTAGCTCTAACACTGATGATCCACCTACAAATGTGAACTGACGTTCAAAAATAAAACATTTGAAAACGGACCATTTTCCACATTTCTGAAGCATGACGTAATTGGGGGGGTGTTATCTCTTTTGTCGAAAATCAGCCGTTTTTGCTCGAACATTAAATGCCTCCAAATGGTATTTAATTAACTTCCCGAGCCCCTGGAAGCATGAAAATCACTTTAAACATGCTAATTTTAGCTCTAACACTGATGATCCACCTACAAATGTGAACTGACGTTCAAAAATAAAACATTTGAAAACGGACCATTTTCCACATTTCTGAAGCATGACGTAATGGGGGGGTGTTATCTCTTTTGTCGAAAATCAGCCATTTTTGCTCGAACATTAAATGCCTCCAAATGGTATTTAATTAACTTCCCGGGGTGAAGAAACCCTTTTTGAGAACTCAGAGTGAGTAAATTGGCCATTTTCATGCACTTTTAACCATTCCATAAATCTTGTGTTTTGGGCCCCTGGAAGCATGAAAATCACTTTAAACATGCTAATTTTAGCTCTAACACTGATGATCCACCTACAAATGTGAACTGACGTTCAAAAATAAAACATTTGAAAACGGACCATTTTCCACATTTCTGAAGCATGACGTAATGGGGGGGTGTTATCTCTTTTGTCGAAAATCAGCCGTTTTTGCTCGAACATTAAATGCCTCCAAATGGTATTTAATTAACTTCCCGAGCCCCTGGAAGCATGAAAATCACTTTAAACATGCTAATTTTAGCTCTAACACTGATGATCCACCTACAAATGTGAACTGACGTTCAAAAATAAAACATTTGAAAACGGACCATTTTCCACATTTCTGAAGCATGACGTAATGGGGGGGTGTTATCTCTTTTGTCGAAAATCAGCCGTTTTTGCTCGAACATTAAATGCCTCCAAATGGTATTTATTTCACTTCCCGGGGTGAAGAAACCCTTTTTGAGAACTCAGAGTGAGTAAATTGGCCATTTTCATGCACTTTTAACCATTCCATTAATCTTGAGTTTTGGGCCCCTGGAAGCATGAAAATCACTTTAAACATGCTAATTTTAGCTCTAACACTGATGATCCACCTACAAATGTGAACTGACGTTCAAAAATAAAACATTTGAAAACGGACCATTTTCCACATTTCTGAAGCATGACGTAATGGGGGGGTGTTATCTCTTTTGTCGAAAATCAGCCGTTTTTGCTCGAACATTAAATGCCTCCAAATGGTATTTAATTAACTTCCCGAGCCCCTGGAAGCATGAAAATCACTTTAAACATGCTAATTTTAGCTCTAACACTGATGATCCACCTACAAATGTGAACTGACGTTCAAAAATAAAACATTTGAAAACGGACCATTTTCCACATTTCTGAAGCATGACGTAATGGGGGGGTGTTATCTCTTTTGTCGAAAATCAGCCGTTTTTGCTCGAACATTAAATGCCTCCAAATGGTATTTAATGAACTTCCCGGGGTGAAGAAACCCTTTTTGAGAACTCAGAGTGAGTAAATTGGCCATTTTCATGCACTTTTAACCATTCCATAAATCTTGTGTTTTGGGCCCCTGGAAGCATGAAAATCACTTTAAACATGCTAATTTTAGCTCTAACACTGATGATCCACCTACAAATGTGAACTGACGTTCAAAAATAAAACATTTGAAAACGGACCATTTTCCACATTTCTGAAGCATGACGTAATGGGGGGGTGTTATCTCTTTTGTCGAAAATCAGCCGTTTTTGCTCGAACATTAAATGCCTCCAAATGGTATTTAATTAACTTCCCGAGCCCCTGGAAGCATGAAAATCACTTTAAACATGCTAATTTTAGCTCTAACACTGATGATCCACCTACAAATGTGAACTGACGTTCAAAAATAAAACATTTGAAAACGGACCATTTTCCACATTTCTGAAGCATGACGTAATGGGGGGGTGTTATCTCTTTTGTCGAAAATCAGCCGTTTTTGCTCGAACATTAAATGCCTCCAAATGGTATTTATTTCACTTCCCGGGGTGAAGAAACCCTTTTTGAGAACACAGAGTGAGTAAATTGGCCATTTTCATGCACTTTTAACCATTCCATTAATCTTGTGTTTTGGGCCCCTGGAAGCATGAAAATCACTTTAAACATGCTAATTTTAGCTCTAACACTGATGATCCACCTACAAATGTGAACTGACGTTCAAAAATAAAACATTTGAAAACGGACCATTTTCCACATTTCTGAAGCATGACGTAATGGGGGGGTGTTATCTCTTTTGTCGAAAATCAGCCGTTTTTGCTCGAACATTAAATGCCTCCAAATGGTATTTAATTAACTTCCCGAGCCCCTGGAAGCATGAAAATCACTTTAAACATGCTAATTTTAGCTCTAACACTGATGATCCACCTACAAATGTGAACTGACGTTCAAAAATAAAACATTTGAAAACGGACCATTTTCCACATTTCTGAAGCATGATGTAATGGGGGGGTGTTATCTCTTTTGTCGAAAATCAGCCGTTTTTGCTCGAACATTAAATGCCTCCAAATGGTATTTATTTCACTTCCCGAGCCCCTGGAAGCATGAAAATCACTTTAAACATGCTAATTTTAGCTCTAACACTGATGATCCACCTACAAATGTGAACTGACGTTCAAAAATAAAACATTTGAAAACGGACCATTTTCCACATTTCTGAAGCATGACGTAATGGGGGGGTGTTATCTCTTTTGTCGAAAATCAGCCGTTTTTGCTCGAACATTAAATGCCTCCAAATGGTATTTATTTCACTTCCCGGGGTGAAGAAACCCTTTTTGAGAACTCAGAGTGAGTAAATTGGCCATTTTCATGCACTTTTAACCATTCCATTAATCTTGAGTTTTGGGCCCCTGGAAGCATGAAAATCACTTTAAACATGCTAATTTTAGCTCTAACACTGATGATCCACCTACAAATGTGAACTGACGTTCAAAAATAAAACATTTGAAAACGGACCATTTTCCACATTTCTGAAGCATGACGTAATGGGGGGGTGTTATCTCTTTTGTCGAAAATCAGCCGTTTTTGCTCGAACATTAAATGCCTCCAAATGGTATTTAATTAACTTCCCGAGCCCCTGGAAGCATGAAAATCACTTTAAACATGCTAATTTTAGCTCTAACACTGATGATCCACCTACAAATGTGAACTGACGTTCAAAAATAAAACATTTGAAAACGGACCATTTTCCACATTTCTGAAGCATGACGTAATGGGGGGGTGTTATCTCTTTTGTCGAAAATCAGCCGTTTTTGCTCGAACATTAAATGCCTCCAAATGGTATTTAATTAACTTCCCGGGGTGAAGAAACCCTTTTTGAGAACTCAGAGTGAGTAAATTGGCCATTTTCATGCACTTTTAACCATTCCATAAATCTTGTGTTTTGGGCCCCTGGAAGCATGAAAATCACTTTAAACATGCTAATTTTAGCTCTAACACTGATGATCCACCTACAAATGTGAACTGACGTTCAAAAATAAAACATTTGAAAACGGACCATTTTCCACATTTCTGAAGCATGACGTAATGGGGGGGTGTTATCTCTTTTGTCGAAAATCAGCCATTTTTGCTCGAACATTAAATGCCTCCAAATGGTATTTAATTAACTTCCCGAGCCCCTGGAAGCATGAAAATCACTTTAAACATGCTAATTTTAGCTCTAACACTGATGATCCACCTACAAATGTGAACTGACGTTCAAAAATAAAACATTTGAAAACGGACCATTTTCCACATTTCTGAAGCATGACGTAATGGGGGGGTGTTATCTCTTTTGTCGAAAATCAGCCGTTTTTGCTCGAACATTAAATGCCTCCAAATGGTATTTAATTAACTTCCCGAGCCCCTGGAAGCATGAAAATCACTTTAAACATGCTAATTTTAGCTCTAACACTGATGATCCACCTACAAATGTGAACTGACGTTCAAAAATAAAACATTTGAAAACGGACCATTTTCCACATTTCTGAAGCATGATGTAATGGGGGGGTGTTATCTCTTTTGTCGAAAATCAGCCGTTTTTGCTCGAACATTAAATGCCTCCAAATGGTATTTATTTCACTTCCCGAGCCCCTGGAAGCATGAAAATCACTTTAAACATGCTAATTTTAGCTCTAACACTGATGATCCACCTACAAATGTGAACTGACGTTCAAAAATAAAACATTTGAAAACGGACCATTTTCCACATTTCTGAAGCATGACGTAATGGGGGGGTGTTATCTCTTTTGTCGAAAATCAGCCGTTTTTGCTCGAACATTAAATGCCTCCAAATGGTATTTATTTCACTTCCCGGGGTGAAGAAACCCTTTTTGAGAACTCAGAGTGAGTAAATTGGCCATTTTCATGCACTTTTAACCATTCCATTAATCTTGAGTTTTGGGCCCCTGAAGCATGAAAATCACTTTAAACATGCTAATTTTAGCTCTAACACTGATGATCCACCTACAAATGTGAACTGACGTTCAAAAATAAAACATTTGAAAACGGACCATTTTCCACATTTCTGAAGCATGACGTAATGGGGGGGTGTTATCTCTTTTGTCGAAAATCAGCCGTTTTTGCTCGAACATTAAATGCCTCCAAATGGTATTTAATTAACTTCCCGAGCCCCTGGAAGCATGAAAATCACTTTAAACATGCTAATTTTAGCTCTAACACTGATGATCCACCTACAAATGTGAACTGACGTTCAAAAATAAAACATTTGAAAACGGACCATTTTCCACATTTCTGAAGCATGACGTAATGGGGGGGTGTTATCTCTTTTGTCGAAAATCAGCCGTTTTTGCTCGAACATTAAATGCCTCCAAATGGTATTTAATTAACTTCCCGGGGTGAAGAAACCCTTTTTGAGAACTCAGAGTGAGTAAATTGGCCATTTTCATGCACTTTTAACCATTCCATAAATCTTGTGTTTTGGGCCCCTGGAAGCATGAAAATCACTTTAAACATGCTAATTTTAGCTCTAACACTGATGATCCACCTACAAATGTGAACTGACGTTCAAAAATAAAACATTTGAAAACGGACCATTTTCCACATTTCTGAAGCATGACGTAATGGGGGGGTGTTATCTCTTTTGTCGAAAATCAGCCGTTTTTGCTCGAACATTAAATGCCTCCAAATGGTATTTAATTAACTTCCCGAGCCCCTGGAAGCATGAAAATCACTTTAAACATGCTAATTTTAGCTCTAACACTGATGATCCACCTACAAATGTGAACTGACGTTCAAAAATAAAAAATTTGAAAACGGACCATTTTCCACATTTCTGAAGCATGACGTAATGGGGGGGTGTTATCTCTTTTGTCGAAAATCAGCCGTTTTTGCTCGAACATTAAATGCCTCCAAATGGTATTTAATTAACTTCCCGGGGTGAAGAAACCCTTTTTGAGAACTCAGAGTGAGTAAATTGGCCATTTTCATGCACTTTTAACCATTCCATAAATCTTGTGTTTTGGGCCCCTGGAAGCATGAAAATCACTTTAAACATGCTAATTTTAGCTCTAACACTGATGATCCACCTACAAATGTGAACTGACGTTCAAAAATAAAACATTTGAAAACGGACCATTTTCCACATTTCTGAAGCATGACGTAATGGGGGGGTGTTATCTCTTTTGTCGAAAATCAGCCGTTTTTGCTCGAACATTAAATGCCTCCAAATGGTATTTATTTCACTTCCCGAGCCCCTGGAAGCATGAAAATCACTTTAAACATGCTAATTTTAGCTCTAACACTGATGATCCACCTACAAATGTGAACTGACGTTCAAAAATAAAACATTTGAAAACGGACCATTTTCCACATTTCTGAAGCATGACGTAATGGGGGGGTGTTATCTCTTTTGTCGAAAATCAGCCGTTTTTGCTCGAACATTAAATGCCTCCAAATGGTATTTAATTAACTTCCCGAGCCCCTGGAAGCATGAAAATCACTTTAAACATGCTAATTTTAGCTCTAACACTGATGATCCACCTACAAATGTGAACTGACGTTCAAAAATAAAACATTTGAAAACGGACCATTTTCCACATTTCTGAAGCATGACGTAATGGGGGGGTGTTATCTCTTTTGTCGAAAATCAGCCATTTTTGCTCGAACATTAAATGCCTCCAAATGGTATTTAATTAACTTCCCGGGGTGAAGAAACCCTTTTTGAGAACTCAGAGTGAGTAAATTGGCCATTTTCATGCACTTTTAACCATTCCATAAATCTTGTGTTTTGGGCCCCTGGAAGCATGAAAATCACTTTAAACATGCTAATTTTAGCTCTAACACTGATGATCCACCTACAAATGTGAACTGACGTTCAAAAATAAAACATTTGAAAACGGACCATTTTCCACATTTCTGAAGCATGACGTAATGGGGGGGTGTTATCTCTTTTGTCGAAAATCAGCCGTTTTTGCTCGAACATTAAATGCCTCCAAATGGTATTTAATTAACTTCCCGAGCCCCTGGAAGCATGAAAATCACTTTAAACATGCTAATTTTAGCTCTAACACTGATGATCCACCTACAAATGTGAACTGACGTTCAAAAATAAAACATTTGAAAACGGACCATTTTCCACATTTCTGAAGCATGACGTAATGGGGGGGTGTTATCTCTTTTGTCGAAAATCAGCCGTTTTTGCTCGAACATTAAATGCCTCCAAATGGTATTTATTTCACTTCCCGGGGTGAAGAAACCCTTTTTGAGAACACAGAGTGAGTAAATTGGCCATTTTCATGCACTTTTAACCATTCCATTAATCTTGTGTTTTGGGCCCCTGGAAGCATGAAAATCACTTTAAACATGCTAATTTTAGCTCTAACACTGATGATCCACCTACAAATGTGAACTGACGTTCAAAAATAAAACATTTGAAAACGGACCATTTTCCACATTTCTGAAGCATGACGTAATGGGGGGGTGTTATCTCTTTTGTCGAAAATCAGCCGTTTTTGCTCGAACATTAAATGCCTCCAAATGGTATTTAATTAACTTCCCGAGCCCCTGGAAGCATGAAAATCACTTTAAACATGCTAATTTTAGCTCTAACACTGATGATCCACCTACAAATGTGAACTGACGTTCAAAAATAAAACATTTGAAAACGGACCATTTTCCACATTTCTGAAGTATGATGTAATGGGGGGGTGTTATCTCTTTTGTCGAAAATCAGCCGTTTTTGCTCGAACATTAAATGCCTCCAAATGGTATTTATTTCACTTCCCGAGCCCCTGGAAGCATGAAAATCACTTTAAACATGCTAATTTTAGCTCTAACACTGATGATCCACCTACAAATGTGAACTGACGTTCAAAAATAAAACATTTGAAAACGGACCATTTTCCACATTTCTGAAGCATGACGTAATGGGGGGGTGTTATCTCTTTTGTCAAAAATCAGCCGTTTTTGCTCGAACATTAAATGCCTCCAAATGGTATTTATTTCACTTCCCGGGGTGAAGAAACCCTTTTTGAGAACTCAGAGTGAGTAAATTGGCCATTTTCATGCACTTTTAACCATTCCATTAATCTTGTGTTTTGGGCCCCTGGAAGCATGAAAATCACTTTAAACATGCTAATTTTAGCTCTAACACTGATGATCCACCTACAAATGTGAACTGACGTTCAGAAATAAAACATTTGAAAACGGACCATTTTCCACATTTCTGAAGCATGACGTAATGGGGGGGTGTTATCTCTTTTGTCGAAAATCAGCCGTTTTTGCTCGAACATTAAATGCCTCCAAATGGTATTTAATTAACTTCCCGAGCCCCTGGAAGCATGAAAATCACTTTAAACATGCTAATTTTAGCTCTAACACTGATGATCCACCTACAAATGTGAACTGACGTTCAAAAATAAAACATTTGAAAACGGACCATTTTCCACATTTCTGAAGCATGACGTAATGGGGGGGTGTTATCTCTTTTGTCGAAAATCAGCCGTTTTTGCTCGAACATTAAATGCCTCCAAATGGTATTTATTTCACTTCCCGGGGTGAAGAAACCCTTTTTGAGAACTCAGAGTGAGTAAATTGGCCATTTTCATGCACTTTTAACCATTCCATTAATCTTGAGTTTTGGGCCCCTGGAAGCATGAAAATCACTTTAAACATGCTAATTTTAGCTCTAACACTGATGATCCACCTACAAATGTGAACTGACGTTCAAAAATAAAACATTTGAAAACGGACCATTTTCCACATTTCTGAAGCATGACGTAATGGGGGGGTGTTATCTCTTTTGTCGAAAATCAGCCGTTTTTGCTCGAACATTAAATGCCTCCAAATGGTATTTAATTAACTTCCCGGGGTGAAGAAACCCTTTTTGAGAACTCAGAGTGAGTAAATTGGCCATTTTCATGCACTTTTAACCATTCCATAAATCTTGTGTTTTGGGCCCCTGGAAGTATGAAAATCACTTTAAACATGCTAATTTTAGCTCTAACACTGATGATCCACCTACAAATGTGAACTGACGTTCAAAAATAAAACATTTGAAAACGGAACATTTTCCACATTTCTGAAGCATGACGTAATGGGGGGGTGTTATCTCTTTTGTCGAAAATCAGCCGTTTTTGCTCGAACATTAAATGCCTCCAAATGGTATTTATTTCACTTCCCGAGCCCCTGGAAGCATGAAAATCACTTTAAACATGCTAATTTTAGCTCTAACACTGATGATCCACCTACAAATGTGAACTGACGTTCAAAAATAAAACATTTGAAAACGGACCATTTTCCACATTTCTGAAGCATGACGTAATGGGGGGGTGTTATCTCTTTTGTCGAAAATCAGCCGTTTTTGCTCGAACATTAAATGCCTCCAAATGGTATTTAATTAACTTCCCGAGCCCCTGGAAGCATGAAAATCACTTTAAACATGCTAATTTTAGCTCTAACACTGATGATCCACCTACAAATGTGAACTGACGTTCAAAAATAAAACATTTGAAAACGGACCATTTTCCACATTTCTGAAGCATGACGTAATGGGGGGGTGTTATCTCTTTTGTCGAAAATCAGCCGTTTTTGCTCGAACATTAAATGCCTCCAAATGGTATTTAATTAACTTCCCGGGGTGAAGAAACCCTTTTTGAGAACTCAGAGTGAGTAAATTGGCCATTTTCATGCACTTTTAACCATTCCATAAATCTTGTGTTTTGGGCCCCTGGAAGCATGAAAATCACTTTAAACATGCTAATTTTAGCTCTAACACTGATGATCCACCTACAAATGTGAACTGACGTTCAAAAATAAAACATTTGAAAACGGACCATTTTCCACATTTCTGAAGCATGACGTAATGGGAGGGTGTTATCTCTTTTGTCGAAAATCAGCCGTTTTTGCTCGAACATTAAATGCCTCCAAATGGTATTTAATTAACTTCCCGAGCCCCTGGAAGCATGAAAATCACTTTAAACATGCTAATTTTAGCTCTAACACTGATGATCCACCTACAAATGTGAACTGACGTTCAAAAATAAAACATTTGAAAACGGACCATTTTCCACATTTCTGAAGCATGACGTAATGGGGGGGTGTTATCTCTTTTGTCGAAAATCAGCCATTTTTGCTCGAACATTAAATGCCTCCAAATGGTATTTAATTAACTTCCCGGGGTGAAGAAACCCTTTTTGAGAACTCAGAGTGAGTAAATTGGCCATTTTCATGCACTTTTAACCATTCCATAAATCTTGTGTTTTGGGCCCCTGGAAGCATGAAAATCACTTTAAACATGCTAATTTTAGCTCTAACACTGATGATCCACCTACAAATGTGAACTGACGTTCAAAAATAAAACATTTGAAAACGGACCATTTTCCACATTTCTGAAGCATGACGTAATGGGGGGGTGTTATCTCTTTTGTCGAAAATCAGCCGTTTTTGCTCGAACATTAAATGCCTCCAAATGGTATTTAATTAACTTCCCGAGCCCCTGGAAGCATGAAAATCACTTTAAACATGCTAATTTTAGCTCTAACACTGATGATCCACCTACAAATGTGAACTGACGTTCAAAAATAAAACATTTGAAAACGGACCATTTTCCACATTTCTGAAGCATGACGTAATGGGGGGGTGTTATCTCTTTTGTCGAAAATCAGCCGTTTTTGCTCGAACATTAAATGCCTCCAAATGGTATTTATTTCACTTCCCGGGGTGAAGAAACCCTTTTTGAGAACACAGAGTGAGTAAATTGGCCATTTTCATGCACTTTTAACCATTCCATTAATCTTGTGTTTTGGGCCCCTGGAAGCATGAAAATCACTTTAAACATGCTAATTTTAGCTCTAACACTGATGATCCACCTACAAATGTGAACTGACGTTCAAAAATAAAACATTTGAAAACGGACCATTTTCCACATTTCTGAAGCATGACGTAATGGGGGGGTGTTATCTCTTTTGTCGAAAATCAGCCGTTTTTGCTCGAACATTAAATGCCTCCAAATGGTATTTAATTAACTTCCCGAGCCCCTGGAAGCATGAAAATCACTTTAAACATGCTAATTTTAGCTCTAACACTGATGATCCACCTACAAATGTGAACTGACGTTCAAAAATAAAACATTTGAAAACGGACCATTTTCCACATTTCTGAAGCATGATGTAATGGGGGGGTGTTATCTCTTTTGTCGAAAATCAGCCGTTTTTGCTCGAACATTAAATGCCTCCAAATGGTATTTATTTCACTTCCCGAGCCCCTGGAAGCATGAAAATCACTTTAAACATGCTAATTTTAGCTCTAACACTGATGATCCACCTACAAATGTGAACTGACGTTCAAAAATAAAACATTTGAAAACGGACCATTTTCCACATTTCTGAAGCATGACGTAATGGGGGGGTGTTATCTCTTTTGTCAAAAATCAGCCGTTTTTGCTCGAACATTAAATGCCTCCAAATGGTATTTATTTCACTTCCCGGGGTGAAGAAACCCTTTTTGAGAACTCAGAGTGAGTAAATTGGCCATTTTCATGCACTTTTAACCATTCCATTAATCTTGTGTTTTGGGCCCCTGGAAGCATGAAAATCACTTTAAACATGCTAATTTTAGCTCTAACACTGATGATCCACCTACAAATGTGAACTGACGTTCAGAAATAAAACATTTGAAAACGGACCATTTTCCACATTTCTGAAGCATGACGTAATGGGGGGGTGTTATCTCTTTTGTCGAAAATCAGCCGTTTTTGCTCGAACATTAAATGCCTCCAAATGGTATTTATTTCACTTCCCGGGGTGAAGAAACCCTTTTTGAGAACACAGAGTGAGTAAATTGGCCATTTTCATGCACTTTTAACCATTCCATTAATCTTGTGTTTTGGGCCCCTGGAAGCATGAAAATCACTTTAAACATGCTAATTTTAGCTCTAACACTGATGATCCACCTACAAATGTGAACTGACGTTCAAAAATAAAACATTTGAAAACGGACCATTTTCCACATTTCTGAAGCATGACGTAATGGGGGGGTGTTATCTCTTTTGTCGAAAATCAGCCGTTTTTGCTCGAACATTAAATGCCTCCAAATGGTATTTATTTCACTTCCCGGGGTGAAGAAACCCTTTTTGAGAACACAGAGTGAGTAAATTGGCCATTTTCATGCACTTTTAACCATTCCATTAATCTTGTGTTTTGGGCCCCTGGAAGCATGAAAATCACTTTAAACATGCTAATTTTAGCTCTAACACTGATGATCCACCTACAAATGTGAACTGACGTTCAAAAATAAAACATTTGAAAACGGACCATTTTCCACATTTCTGAAGCATGACGTAATGGGGGGGTGTTATCTCTTTTGTCGAAAATCAGCCGTTTTTGCTCGAACATTAAATGCCTCCAAATGGTATTTAATTAACTTCCCGAGCCCCTGGAAGCATGAAAATCACTTTAAACATGCTAATTTTAGCTCTAACACTGATGATCCACCTACAAATGTGAACTGACGTTCAAAAATAAAACATTTGAAAACGGACCATTTTCCACATTTCTGAAGCATGATGTAATGGGGGGGTGTTATCTCTTTTGTCGAAAATCAGCCGTTTTTGCTCGAACATTAAATGCCTCCAAATGGTATTTATTTCACTTCCCGAGCCCCTGGAAGCATGAAAATCACTTTAAACATGCTAATTTTAGCTCTAACACTGATGATCCACCTACAAATGTGAACTGACGTTCAAAAATAAAACATTTGAAAACGGACCATTTTCCACATTTCTGAAGCATGACGTAATGGGGGGGTGTTATCTCTTTTGTCAAAAATCAGCCGTTTTTGCTCGAACATTAAATGCCTCCAAATGGTATTTATTTCACTTCCCGGGGTGAAGAAACCCTTTTTGAGAACTCAGAGTGAGTAAATTGGCCATTTTCATGCACTTTTAACCATTCCATTAATCTTGTGTTTTGGGCCCCTGGAAGCATGAAAATCACTTTAAACATGCTAATTTTAGCTCTAACACTGATGATCCACCTACAAATGTGAACTGACGTTCAGAAATAAAACATTTGAAAACGGACCATTTTCCACATTTCTGAAGCATGACGTAATGGGGGGGTGTTATCTCTTTTGTCGAAAATCAGCCGTTTTTGCTCGAACATTAAATGCCTCCAAATGGTATTTAATTAACTTCCCGAGCCCCTGGAAGCATGAAAATCACTTTAAACATGCTAATTTTAGCTCTAACACTGATGATCCACCTACAAATGTGAACTGACGTTCAAAAATAAAACATTTGAAAACGGACCATTTTCCACATTTCTGAAGCATGACGTAATGGGGGGGTGTTATCTCTTTTGTCGAAAATCAGCCGTTTTTGCTCGAACATTAAATGCCTCCAAATGGTATTTAATTAACTTCCCGAGCCCCTGGAAGCATGAAAATCACTTTAAACATGCTAATTTTAGCTCTAACACTGATGATCCACCTACAAATGTGAACTGACGTTCAAAAATAAAACATTTGAAAACGGACCATTTTCCACATTTCTGAAGCATGACGTAATGGGGGGGTGTTATCTCTTTTGTCGAAAATCAGCCATTTTTGCTCGAACATTAAATGCCTCCAAATGGTATTTAATTAACTTCCCGGGGTGAAGAAACCCTTTTTGAGAACTCAGAGTGAGTAAATTGGCCATTTTCATGCACTTTTAACCATTCCATAAATCTTGTGTTTTGGGCCCCTGGAAGCATGAAAATCACTTTAAACATGCTAATTTTAGCTCTAACACTGATGATCCACCTACAAATGTGAACTGACGTTCAAAAATAAAACATTTGAAAACGGACCATTTTCCACATTTCTGAAGCATGACGTAATGGGGGGGTGTTATCTCTTTTGTCGAAAATCAGCCGTTTTTGCTCGAACATTAAATGCCTCCAAATGGTATTTAATTAACTTCCCGAGCCCCTGGAAGCATGAAAATCACTTTAAACATGCTAATTTTAGCTCTAACACTGATGATCCACCTACAAATGTGAACTGACGTTCAAAAATAAAACATTTGAAAACGGACCATTTTCCACATTTCTGAAGCATGACGTAATGGGGGGGTGTTATCTCTTTTGTCGAAAATCAGCCGTTTTTGCTCGAACATTAAATGCCTCCAAATGGTATTTATTTCACTTCCCGGGGTGAAGAAACCCTTTTTGAGAACACAGAGTGAGTAAATTGGCCATTTTCATGCACTTTTAACCATTCCATTAATCTTGTGTTTTGGGCCCCTGGAAGCATGAAAATCACTTTAAACATGCTAATTTTAGCTCTAACACTGATGATCCACCTACAAATGTGAACTGACGTTCAAAAATAAAACATTTGAAAACGGACCATTTTCCACATTTCTGAAGCATGACGTAATGGGGGGGTGTTATCTCTTTTGTCGAAAATCAGCCGTTTTTGCTCGAACATTAAATGCCTCCAAATGGTATTTAATTAACTTCCCGAGCCCCTGGAAGCATGAAAATCACTTTAAACATGCTAATTTTAGCTCTAACACTGATGATCCACCTACAAATGTGAACTGACGTTCAAAAATAAAACATTTGAAAACGGACCATTTTCCACATTTCTGAAGTATGATGTAATGGGGGGGTGTTATCTCTTTTGTCGAAAATCAGCCGTTTTTGCTCGAACATTAAATGCCTCCAAATGGTATTTATTTCACTTCCCGAGCCCCTGGAAGCATGAAAATCACTTTAAACATGCTAATTTTAGCTCTAACACTGATGATCCACCTACAAATGTGAACTGACGTTCAAAAATAAAACATTTGAAAACGGACCATTTTCCACATTTCTGAAGCATGACGTAATGGGGGGGTGTTATCTCTTTTGTCAAAAATCAGCCGTTTTTGCTCGAACATTAAATGCCTCCAAATGGTATTTATTTCACTTCCCGGGGTGAAGAAACCCTTTTTGAGAACTCAGAGTGAGTAAATTGGCCATTTTCATGCACTTTTAACCATTCCATTAATCTTGTGTTTTGGGCCCCTGGAAGCATGAAAATCACTTTAAACATGCTAATTTTAGCTCTAACACTGATGATCCACCTACAAATGTGAACTGACGTTCAGAAATAAAACATTTGAAAACGGACCATTTTCCACATTTCTGAAGCATGACGTAATGGGGGGGTGTTATCTCTTTTGTCGAAAATCAGCCGTTTTTGCTCGAACATTAAATGCCTCCAAATGGTATTTAATTAACTTCCCGAGCCCCTGGAAGCATGAAAATCACTTTAAACATGCTAATTTTAGCTCTAACACTGATGATCCACCTACAAATGTGAACTGACGTTCAAAAATAAAACATTTGAAAACGGACCATTTTCCACATTTCTGAAGCATGACGTAATGGGGGGGTGTTATCTCTTTTGTCGAAAATCAGCCGTTTTTGCTCGAACATTAAATGCCTCCAAATGGTATTTATTTCACTTCCCGGGGTGAAGAAACCCTTTTTGAGAACTCAGAGTGAGTAAATTGGCCATTTTCATGCACTTTTAACCATTCCATTAATCTTGAGTTTTGGGCCCCTGGAAGCATGAAAATCACTTTAAACATGCTAATTTTAGCTCTAACACTGATGATCCACCTACAAATGTGAACTGACGTTCAAAAATAAAACATTTGAAAACGGACCATTTTCCACATTTCTGAAGCATGACGTAATGGGGGGGTGTTATCTCTTTTGTCGAAAATCAGCCGTTTTTGCTCGAACATTAAATGCCTCCAAATGGTATTTAATTAACTTCCCGAGCCCCTGGAAGCATGAAAATCACTTTAAACATGCTAATTTTAGCTCTAACACTGATGATCCACCTACAAATGTGAACTGACGTTCAAAAATAAAACATTTGAAAACGGACCATTTTCCACATTTCTGAAGCATGACGTAATGGGGGGGTGTTATCTCTTTTGTCGAAAATCAGCCGTTTTTGCTCGAACATTAAATGCCTCCAAATGGTATTTATTTCACTTCCCGAGCCCCTGGAAGCATGAAAATCACTTTAAACATGCTAATTTTAGCTCTAACACTGATGATCCACCTACAAATGTGAACTGACGTTCAAAAATAAAACATTTGAAAACGGACCATTTTCCACATTTCTGAAGCATGACGTAATGGGGGGGTGTTATCTCTTTTGTCGAAAATCAGCCGTTTTTGCTCGAACATTAAATGCCTCCAAATGGTATTTAATGAACTTCCCGGGGTGAAGAAACCCTTTTTGAGAACTCAGAGTGAGTAAATTGGCCATTTTCATGCACTTTTAACCATTCCATAAATCTTGTGTTTTGGGCCCCTGGAAGCATGAAAATCACTTTAAACATGCTAATTTTAGCTCTAACACTGATGATCCACCTACAAATGTGAACTGACGTTCAAAAATAAAACATTTGAAAACGGACCATTTTCCACATTTCTGAAGCATGACGTAATGGGGGGGTGTTATTTCTTTTGTCGAAAATCAGCCGTTTTTGCTCGAACATTAAATGCCTCCAAATGGTATTTAATTAACTTCCCGAGCCCCTGGAAGCATGAAAATCACTTTAAACATGCTAATTTTAGCTCTAACACTGATGATCCACCTACAAATGTGAACTGACGTTCAAAAATAAAACATTTGAAAACGGACCATTTTCCACATTTCTGAAGCATGACGTAATGGGGGGGTGTTATCTCTTTTGTCGAAAATCAGCCGTTTTTGCTCGAACATTAAATGCCTCCAAATGGTATTTATTTCACTTCCCGAGCCCCTGGAAGCATGAAAATCACTTTAAACATGCTAATTTTAGCTCTAACACTGATGATCCACCTACAAATGTGAACTGACGTTCAAAAATAAAACATTTGAAAACGGACCATTTTCCACATTTCTGAAGCATGAAGTAATGGTGGGTGTTATCTCTTTTGTCGAAAATCAGCCGTTTTTGCTCGAACATTAAATGCCTCCAAATGGTATTTAATTAACTTCCCGAGCCCCTGGAAGCATGAAAATCACTTTAAACATGCTAATTTTAGCTCTAACACTGATGATCCACCTACAAATGTGAACTGACGTTCAAAAATAAAACATTTGAAAACGGACCATTTTCCACATTTCTGAAGCATGACGTAATGGGGGGGTGTTATCTCTTTTGTCGAAAATCAGCCGTTTTTGCTCGAACATTAAATGCCTCCAAATGGTATTTAATTAACTTCCCGGGGTGAAGAAACCCTTTTTGAGAACTCAGAGTGAGTAAATTGGCCATTTTCATGCACTTTTAACCATTCCATAAATCTTGTGTTTTGGGCCCCTGGAAGTATGAAAATCACTTTAAACATGCTAATTTTAGCTCTAACACTGATGATCCACCTACAAATGTGAACTGACGTTCAAAAATAAAACATTTGAAAACGGAACATTTTCCACATTTCTGAAGCATGACGTAATGGGGGGGTGTTATCTCTTTTGTCGAAAATCAGCCGTTTTTGCTCGAACATTAAATGCCTCCAAATGGTATTTATTTCACTTCCCGAGCCCCTGGAAGCATGAAAATCACTTTAAACATGCTAATTTTAGCTCTAACACTGATGATCCACCTACAAATGTGAACTGACGTTCAAAAATAAAACATTTGAAAACGGACCATTTTCCACATTTCTGAAGCATGACGTAATGGGGGGGTGTTATCTCTTTTGTCGAAAATCAGCCGTTTTTGCTCGAACATTAAATGCCTCCAAATGGTATTTAATTAACTTCCCGAGCCCCTGGAAGCATGAAAATCACTTTAAACATGCTAATTTTAGCTCTAACACTGATGATCCACCTACAAATGTGAACTGACGTTCAAAAATAAAACATTTGAAAACGGACCATTTTCCACATTTCTGAAGCATGACGTAATGGGGGGGTGTTATCTCTTTTGTCGAAAATCAGCCGTTTTTGCTCGAACATTAAATGCCTCCAAATGGTATTTAATTAACTTCCCGGGGTGAAGAAACCCTTTTTGAGAACTCAGAGTGAGTAAATTGGCCATTTTCATGCACTTTTAACCATTCCATAAATCTTGTGTTTTGGGCCCCTGGAAGCATGAAAATCACTTTAAACATGCTAATTTTAGCTCTAACACTGATGATCCACCTACAAATGTGAACTGACGTTCAAAAATAAAACATTTGAAAACGGACCATTTTCCACATTTCTGAAGCATGACGTAATGGGAGGGTGTTATCTCTTTTGTCGAAAATCAGCCGTTTTTGCTCGAACATTAAATGCCTCCAAATGGTATTTAATTAACTTCCCGAGCCCCTGGAAGCATGAAAATCACTTTAAACATGCTAATTTTAGCTCTAACACTGATGATCCACCTACAAATGTGAACTGACGTTCAAAAATAAAACATTTGAAAACGGACCATTTTCCACATTTCTGAAGCATGACGTAATGGGGGGGTGTTATCTCTTTTGTCGAAAATCAGCCATTTTTGCTCGAACATTAAATGCCTCCAAATGGTATTTAATTAACTTCCCGGGGTGAAGAAACCCTTTTTGAGAACTCAGAGTGAGTAAATTGGCCATTTTCATGCACTTTTAACCATTCCATAAATCTTGTGTTTTGGGCCCCTGGAAGCATGAAAATCACTTTAAACATGCTAATTTTAGCTCTAACACTGATGATCCACCTACAAATGTGAACTGACGTTCAAAAATAAAACATTTGAAAACGGACCATTTTCCACATTTCTGAAGCATGACGTAATGGGGGGGTGTTATCTCTTTTGTCGAAAATCAGCCGTTTTTGCTCGAACATTAAATGCCTCCAAATGGTATTTAATTAACTTCCCGAGCCCCTGGAAGCATGAAAATCACTTTAAACATGCTAATTTTAGCTCTAACACTGATGATCCACCTACAAATGTGAACTGACGTTCAAAAATAAAACATTTGAAAACGGACCATTTTCCACATTTCTGAAGCATGACGTAATGGGGGGGTGTTATCTCTTTTGTCGAAAATCAGCCGTTTTTGCTCGAACATTAAATGCCTCCAAATGGTATTTATTTCACTTCCCGGGGTGAAGAAACCCTTTTTGAGAACACAGAGTGAGTAAATTGGCCATTTTCATGCACTTTTAACCATTCCATTAATCTTGTGTTTTGGGCCCCTGGAAGCATGAAAATCACTTTAAACATGCTAATTTTAGCTCTAACACTGATGATCCACCTACAAATGTGAACTGACGTTCAAAAATAAAACATTTGAAAACGGACCATTTTCCACATTTCTGAAGCATGACGTAATGGGGGGGTGTTATCTCTTTTGTCGAAAATCAGCCGTTTTTGCTCGAACATTAAATGCCTCCAAATGGTATTTAATTAACTTCCCGAGCCCCTGGAAGCATGAAAATCACTTTAAACATGCTAATTTTAGCTCTAACACTGATGATCCACCTACAAATGTGAACTGACGTTCAAAAATAAAACATTTGAAAACGGACCATTTTCCACATTTCTGAAGCATGATGTAATGGGGGGGTGTTATCTCTTTTGTCGAAAATCAGCCGTTTTTGCTCGAACATTAAATGCCTCCAAATGGTATTTATTTCACTTCCCGAGCCCCTGGAAGCATGAAAATCACTTTAAACATGCTAATTTTAGCTCTAACACTGATGATCCACCTACAAATGTGAACTGACGTTCAAAAATAAAACATTTGAAAACGGACCATTTTCCACATTTCTGAAGCATGACGTAATGGGGGGGTGTTATCTCTTTTGTCAAAAATCAGCCGTTTTTGCTCGAACATTAAATGCCTCCAAATGGTATTTATTTCACTTCCCGGGGTGAAGAAACCCTTTTTGAGAACTCAGAGTGAGTAAATTGGCCATTTTCATGCACTTTTAACCATTCCATTAATCTTGTGTTTTGGGCCCCTGGAAGCATGAAAATCACTTTAAACATGCTAATTTTAGCTCTAACACTGATGATCCACCTACAAATGTGAACTGACGTTCAGAAATAAAACATTTGAAAACGGACCATTTTCCACATTTCTGAAGCATGACGTAATGGGGGGGTGTTATCTCTTTTGTCGAAAATCAGCCGTTTTTGCTCGAACATTAAATGCCTCCAAATGGTATTTATTTCACTTCCCGGGGTGAAGAAACCCTTTTTGAGAACACAGAGTGAGTAAATTGGCCATTTTCATGCACTTTTAACCATTCCATTAATCTTGTGTTTTGGGCCCCTGGAAGCATGAAAATCACTTTAAACATGCTAATTTTAGCTCTAACACTGATGATCCACCTACAAATGTGAACTGACGTTCAAAAATAAAACATTTGAAAACGGACCATTTTCCACATTTCTGAAGCATGACGTAATGGGGGGGTGTTATCTCTTTTGTCGAAAATCAGCCGTTTTTGCTCGAACATTAAATGCCTCCAAATGGTATTTATTTCACTTCCCGGGGTGAAGAAACCCTTTTTGAGAACACAGAGTGAGTAAATTGGCCATTTTCATGCACTTTTAACCATTCCATTAATCTTGTGTTTTGGGCCCCTGGAAGCATGAAAATCACTTTAAACATGCTAATTTTAGCTCTAACACTGATGATCCACCTACAAATGTGAACTGACGTTCAAAAATAAAACATTTGAAAACGGACCATTTTCCACATTTCTGAAGCATGACGTAATGGGGGGGTGTTATCTCTTTTGTCGAAAATCAGCCGTTTTTGCTCGAACATTAAATGCCTCCAAATGGTATTTAATTAACTTCCCGAGCCCCTGGAAGCATGAAAATCACTTTAAACATGCTAATTTTAGCTCTAACACTGATGATCCACCTACAAATGTGAACTGACGTTCAAAAATAAAACATTTGAAAACGGACCATTTTCCACATTTCTGAAGCATGATGTAATGGGGGGGTGTTATCTCTTTTGTCGAAAATCAGCCGTTTTTGCTCGAACATTAAATGCCTCCAAATGGTATTTATTTCACTTCCCGAGCCCCTGGAAGCATGAAAATCACTTTAAACATGCTAATTTTAGCTCTAACACTGATGATCCACCTACAAATGTGAACTGACGTTCAAAAATAAAACATTTGAAAACGGACCATTTTCCACATTTCTGAAGCATGACGTAATGGGGGGGTGTTATCTCTTTTGTCAAAAATCAGCCGTTTTTGCTCGAACATTAAATGCCTCCAAATGGTATTTATTTCACTTCCCGGGGTGAAGAAACCCTTTTTGAGAACTCAGAGTGAGTAAATTGGCCATTTTCATGCACTTTTAACCATTCCATTAATCTTGTGTTTTGGGCCCCTGGAAGCATGAAAATCACTTTAAACATGCTAATTTTAGCTCTAACACTGATGATCCACCTACAAATGTGAACTGACGTTCAGAAATAAAACATTTGAAAACGGACCATTTTCCACATTTCTGAAGCATGACGTAATGGGGGGGTGTTATCTCTTTTGTCGAAAATCAGCCGTTTTTGCTCGAACATTAAATGCCTCCAAATGGTATTTAATTAACTTCCCGAGCCCCTGGAAGCATGAAAATCACTTTAAACATGCTAATTTTAGCTCTAACACTGATGATCCACCTACAAATGTGAACTGACGTTCAAAAATAAAACATTTGAAAACGGACCATTTTCCACATTTCTGAAGCATGACGTAATGGGGGGGTGTTATCTCTTTTGTCGAAAATCAGCCGTTTTTGCTCGAACATTAAATGCCTCCAAATGGTATTTATTTCACTTCCCGGGGTGAAGAAACCCTTTTTGAGAACTCAGAGTGAGTAAATTGGCCATTTTCATGCACTTTTAACCATTCCATTAATCTTGAGTTTTGGGCCCCTGGAAGCATGAAAATCACTTTAAACATGCTAATTTTAGCTCTAACACTGATGATCCACCTACAAATGTGAACTGACGTTCAAAAATAAAACATTTGAAAACGGACCATTTTCCACATTTCTGAAGCATGACGTAATGGGGGGGTGTTATCTCTTTTGTCGAAAATCAGCCGTTTTTGCTCGAACATTAAATGCCTCCAAATGGTATTTAATTAACTTCCCGAGCCCCTGGAAGCATGAAAATCACTTTAAACATGCTAATTTTAGCTCTAACACTGATGATCCACCTACAAATGTGAACTGACGTTCAAAAATAAAACATTTGAAAACGGACCATTTTCCACATTTCTGAAGCATGACGTAATGGGGGGGTGTTATCTCTTTTGTCGAAAATCAGCCGTTTTTGCTCGAACATTAAATGCCTCCAAATGGTATTTAATGAACTTCCCGGGGTGAAGAAACCCTTTTTGAGAACTCAGAGTGAGTAAATTGGCCATTTTCATGCACTTTTAACCATTCCATAAATCTTGTGTTTTGGGCCCCTGGAAGCATGAAAATCACTTTAAACATGCTAATTTTAGCTCTAACACTGATGATCCACCAACAAATGTGAACTGACGTTCAAAAATAAAACATTTGAAAACGGACCATTTTCCACATTTCTGAAGCATGACGTAATGGGGGGGTGTTATTTCTTTTGTCGAAAATCAGCCGTTTTTGCTCGAACATTAAATGCCTCCAAATGGTATTTAATTAACTTCCCGAGCCCCTGGAAGCATGAAAATCACTTTAAACATGCTAATTTTAGCTCTAACACTGATGATCCACCTACAAATGTGAACTGACGTTCAAAAATAAAACATTTGAAAACGGACCATTTTCCACATTTCTGAAGCATGACGTAATGGGGGGGTGTTATCTCTTTTGTCGAAAATCAGCCGTTTTTGCTCGAACATTAAATGCCTCCAAATGGTATTTATTTCACTTCCCGAGCCCCTGGAAGCATGAAAATCACTTTAAACATGCTAATTTTAGCTCTAACACTGATGATCCACCTACAAATGTGAACTGACGTTCAAAAATAAAACATTTGAAAACGGACCATTTTCCACATTTCTGAAGCATGAAGTAATGGTGGGTGTTATCTCTTTTGTCGAAAATCAGCCGTTTTTGCTCGAACATTAAATGCCTCCAAATGGTATTTAATTAACTTCCCGAGCCCCTGGAAGCATGAAAATCACTTTAAACATGCTAATTTTAGCTCTAACACTGATGATCCACCTACAAATGTGAACTGACGTTCAAAAATAAAACATTTGAAAACGGACCATTTTCCACATTTCTGAAGCATGACGTAATGGGGGGGTGTTATCTCTTTTGTCGAAAATCAGCCGTTTTTGCTCGAACATTAAATGCCTCCAAATGGTATTTAATTAACTTCCCGGGGTGAAGAAACCCTTTTTGAGAACTCAGAGTGAGTAAATTGGCCATTTTCATGCACTTTTAACCATTCCATAAATCTTGTGTTTTGGGCCCCTGGAAGTATGAAAATCACTTTAAACATGCTAATTTTAGCTCTAACACTGATGATCCACCTACAAATGTGAACTGACGTTCAAAAATAAAACATTTGAAAACGGACCATTTTCCACATTTCTGAAGCATGACGTAATGGGGGGGTGTTATCTCTTTTGTCGAAAATCAGCCGTTTTTGCTCGAACATTAAATGCCTCCAAATGGTATTTATTTCACTTCCCGAGCCCCTGGAAGCATGAAAATCACTTTAAACATGCTAATTTTAGCTCTAACACTGATGATCCACCTACAAATGTGAACTGACGTTCAAAAATAAAACATTTGAAAACGGACCATTTTCCACATTTCTGAAGCATGACGTAATGGGGGGGTGTTATCTCTTTTGTCGAAAATCAGCCGTTTTTGCTCGAACATTAAATGCCTCCAAATGGTATTTAATTAACTTCCCGAGCCCCTGGAAGCATGAAAATCACTTTAAACATGCTAATTTTAGCTCTAACACTGATGATCCACCTACAAATGTGAACTGACGTTCAAAAATAAAACATTTGAAAACGGACCATTTTCCACATTTCTGAAGCATGACGTAATGGGGGGGTGTTATCTCTTTTGTCGAAAATCAGCCGTTTTTGCTCGAACATTAAATGCCTCCAAATGGTATTTAATTAACTTCCCGGGGTGAAGAAACCCTTTTTGAGAACTCAGAGTGAGTAAATTGGCCATTTTCATGCACTTTTAACCATTCCATAAATCTTGTGTTTTGGGCCCCTGGAAGCATGAAAATCACTTTAAACATGCTAATTTTAGCTCTAACACTGATGATCCACCTACAAATGTGAACTGACGTTCAAAAATAAAACATTTGAAAACGGACCATTTTCCACATTTCTGAAGCATGACGTAATGGGGGGGTGTTATCTCTTTTGTCGAAAATCAGCCGTTTTTGCTCGAACATTAAATGCCTCCAAATGGTATTTAATTAACTTCCCGAGCCCCTGGAAGCATGAAAATCACTTTAAACATGCTAATTTTAGCTCTAACACTGATGATCCACCTACAAATGTGAACTGACGTTCAAAAATAAAACATTTGAAAACGGACCATTTTCCACATTTCTGAAGCATGACGTAATGGGGGGGTGTTATCTCTTTTGTCGAAAATCAGCCGTTTTTGCTCGAACATTAAATGCCTCCAAATGGTATTTAATTAACTTCCCGGGGTGAAGAAACCCTTTTTGAGAACTCAGAGTGAGTAAATTGGCCATTTTCATGCACTTTTAACCATTCCATAAATCTTGTGTTTTGGGCCCCTGGAATCATGAAAATCACTTTAAACATGCTAATTTTAGCTCTAACACTGATGATCCACCTACAAATGTGAACTGACGTTCAAAAATAAAACATTTGAAAACGGACCATTTTCCACATTTCTGAAGCATGACGTAATGGGGGGGTGTTATCTCTTTTGTCGAAAATCAGCCGTTTTTGCTCGAACATTAAATGCCTCCAAATGGTATTTATTTCACTTCCCGAGCCCCTGGAAGCATGAAAATCACTTTAAACATGCTAATTTTAGCTCTAACACTGATGATCCACCTACAAATGTGAACTGACGTTCAAAAATAAAACATTTGAAAACGGACCATTTTCCACATTTCTGAAGCATGACGTAATGGGGGGGTGTTATCTCTTTTGTCGAAAATCAGCCGTTTTTGCTCGAACATTAAATGCCTCCAAATGGTATTTAATTAACTTCCCGAGCCCCTGGAAGCATGAAAATCACTTTAAACATGCTAATTTTAGCTCTAACACTGATGATCCACCTACAAATGTGAACTGACGTTCAAAAATAAAACATTTGAAAACGGACCATTTTCCACATTTCTGAAGCATGACGTAATGGGGGGGTGTTATCTCTTTTGTCGAAAATCAGCCATTTTTGCTCGAACATTAAATGCCTCCAAATGGTATTTAATTAACTTCCCGGGGTGAAGAAACCCTTTTTGAGAACTCAGAGTGAGTAAATTGGCCATTTTCATGCACTTTTAACCATTCCATAAATCTTGTGTTTTGGGCCCCTGGAAGCATGAAAATCACTTTAAACATGCTAATTTTAGCTCTAACACTGATGATCCACCTACAAATGTGAACTGACGTTCAAAAATAAAACATTTGAAAACGGACCATTTTCCACATTTCTGAAGCATGACGTAATGGGGGGGTGTTATCTCTTTTGTCGAAAATCAGCCGTTTTTGCTCGAACATTAAATGCCTCCAAATGGTATTTAATTAACTTCCCGAGCCCCTGGAAGCATGAAAATCACTTTAAACATGCTAATTTTAGCTCTAACACTGATGATCCACCTACAAATGTGAACTGACGTTCAAAAATAAAACATTTGAAAACGGACCATTTTCCACATTTCTGAAGCATGACGTAATGGGGGGGTGTTATCTCTTTTGTCGAAAATCAGCCGTTTTTGCTCGAACATTAAATGCCTCCAAATGGTATTTATTTCACTTCCCGGGGTGAAGAAACCCTTTTTGAGAACACAGAGTGAGTAAATTGGCCATTTTCATGCACTTTTAACCATTCCATTAATCTTGTGTTTTGGGCCCCTGGAAGCATGAAAATCACTTTAAACATGCTAATTTTAGCTCTAACACTGATGATCCACCTACAAATGTGAACTGACGTTCAGAAATAAAACATTTGAAAACGGACCATTTTCCACATTTCTGAAGCATGACGTAATGGGGGGGTGTTATCTCTTTTGTCGAAAATCAGCCGTTTTTGCTCGAACATTAAATGCCTCCAAATGGTATTTAATTAACTTCCCGAGCCCCTGGAAGCATGAAAATCACTTTAAACATGCTAATTTTAGCTCTAACACTGATGATCCACCTACAAATGTGAACTGACGTTCAAAAATAAAACATTTGAAAACGGACCATTTTCCACATTTCTGAAGCATGACGTAATGGGGGGGTGTTATCTCTTTTGTCGAAAATCAGCCGTTTTTGCTCGAACATTAAATGCCTCCAAATGGTATTTATTTCACTTCCCGGGGTGAAGAAACCCTTTTTGAGAACTCAGAGTGAGTAAATTGGCCATTTTCATGCACTTTTAACCATTCCATTAATCTTGAGTTTTGGGCCCCTGGAAGCATGAAAATCACTTTAAACATGCTAATTTTAGCTCTAACACTGATGATCCACCTACAAATGTGAACTGACGTTCAAAAATAAAACATTTGAAAACGGACCATTTTCCACATTTCTGAAGCATGACGTAATGGGGGGGTGTTATCTCTTTTGTCGAAAATCAGCCGTTTTTGCTCGAACATTAAATGCCTCCAAATGGTATTTAATTAACTTCCCGAGCCCCTGGAAGCATGAAAATCACTTTAAACATGCTAATTTTAGCTCTAACACTGATGATCCACCTACAAATGTGAACTGACGTTCAAAAATAAAACATTTGAAAACGGACCATTTTCCACATTTCTGAAGCATGACGTAATGGGGGGGTGTTATCTCTTTTGTCGAAAATCAGCCGTTTTTGCTCGAACATTAAATGCCTCAGAATGGTATTTAATGAACTTCCCGGGGTGAAGAAACCCTTTTTGAGAACTCAGAGTGAGTAAATTGGCCATTTTCATGCACTTTTAACCATTCCATAAATCTTGTGTTTTGGGCCCCTGGAAGCATGAAAATCACTTTAAACATGCTAATTTTAGCTCTAACACTGATGATCCACCTACAAATGTGAACTGACGTTCAAAAATAAAACATTTGAAAACGGACCATTTTCCACATTTCTGAAGCATGACGTAATGGGGGGGTGTTATTTCTTTTGTCGAAAATCAGCCGTTTTTGCTCGAACATTAAATGCCTCCAAATGGTATTTAATTAACTTCCCGAGCCCCTGGAAGCATGAAAATCACTTTAAACATGCTAATTTTAGCTCTAACACTGATGATCCACCTACAAATGTGAACTGACGTTCAAAAATAAAACATTTGAAAACGGACCATTTTCCACATTTCTGAAGCATGACGTAATGGGGGGGTGTTATCTCTTTTGTCGAAAATCAGCCGTTTTTGCTCGAACATTAAATGCCTCCAAATGGTATTTATTTCACTTCCCGAGCCCCTGGAAGCATGAAAATCACTTTAAACATGCTAATTTTAGCTCTAACACTGATGATCCACCTACAAATGTGAACTGACGTTCAAAAATAAAACATTTGAAAACGGACCATTTTCCACATTTCTGAAGCATGAAGTAATGGGGGGTGTTATCTCTTTTGTCGAAAATCAGCCGTTTTTGCTCGAACATTAAATGCCTCCAAATGGTATTTAATTAACTTCCCGAGCCCCTGGAAGCATGAAAATCACTTTAAACATGCTAATTTTAGCTCTAACACTGATGATCCACCTACAAATGTGAACTGACGTTCAAAAATAAAACATTTGAAAACGGACCATTTTCCACATTTCTGAAGCATGACGTAATGGGGGGGTGTTATCTCTTTTGTCGAAAATCAGCCGTTTTTGCTCGAACATTAAATGCCTCCAAATGGTATTTAATTAACTTCCCGGGGTGAAGAAACCCTTTTTGAGAACTCAGAGTGAGTAAATTGGCCATTTTCATGCACTTTTAACCATTCCATAAATCTTGTGTTTTGGGCCCCTGGAAGTATGAAAATCACTTTAAACATGCTAATTTTAGCTCTAACACTGATGATCCACCTACAAATGTGAACTGACGTTCAAAAATAAAACATTTGAAAACGGACCATTTTCCACATTTCTGAAGCATGACGTAATGGGGGGGTGTTATCTCTTTTGTCGAAAATCAGCCGTTTTTGCTCGAACATTAAATGCCTCCAAATGGTATTTATTTCACTTCCCGAGCCCCTGGAAGCATGAAAATCACTTTAAACATGCTAATTTTAGCTCTAACACTGATGATCCACCTACAAATGTGAACTGACGTTCAAAAATAAAACATTTGAAAACGGACCATTTTCCACATTTCTGAAGCATGACGTAATGGGGGGGTGTTATCTCTTTTGTCGAAAATCAGCCGTTTTTGCTCGAACATTAAATGCCTCCAAATGGTATTTAATTAACTTCCCGAGCCCCTGGAAGCATGAAAATCACTTTAAACATGCTAATTTTAGCTCTAACACTGATGATCCACCTACAAATGTGAACTGACGTTCAAAAATAAAACATTTGAAAACGGACCATTTTCCACATTTCTGAAGCATGACGTAATGGGGGGGGTGTTATCTCTTTTGTCGAAAATCAGCCGTTTTTGCTCGAACATTAAATGCCTCCAAATGGTATTTAATTAACTTCCCGGGGTGAAGAAACCCTTTTTGAGAACTCAGAGTGAGTAAATTGGCCATTTTCATGCACTTTTAACCATTCCATAAATCTTGTGTTTTGGGCCCCTGGAAGCATGAAAATCACTTTAAACATGCTAATTTTAGCTCTAACCCTGATGATCCACCTGCAAATGTGAACTGACGTTCAAAAATAAAACATTTGAAAACGGACCATTTTCCACATTTCTGAAGCATGACGTAATGGGGGGGTGTTATCTCTTTTGTCGAAAATCAGCCGTTTTTGCTCGAACATTAAATGCCTCGAAATGGTATTTAATTAACTTCCCGAGCCCCTGGAAGCATGAAAATCACTTTAAACATGCTAATTTTAGCTCTAACACTGATGATCCACCTACAAATGTGAACTGACGTTCAAAAATAAAACATTTGAAAACGGACCATTTTCCACATTTCTGAAGCATGACGTAATGGGGGGGTGTTATCTCTTTTGTCGAAAATCAGCCGTTTTTGCTCGAACATTAAATGCCTCCAAATGGTATTTAATTAACTTCCCGGGGTGAAGAAACCCTTTTTGAGAACTCAGAGTGAGTAAATTGGCCATTTTCATGCACTTTTAACCATTCCATAAATCTTGTGTTTTGGGCCCCTGGAAGCATGAAAATCACTTTAAACATGCTAATTTTAGCTCTAACACTGATGATCCACCTACAAATGTGAACTGACGTTCAAAAATAAAACATTTGAAAACGGACCATTTTCCACATTTCTGAAGCTTGACGTAATGGGGGGGTGTTATTTCTTTTGTCGAAAATCAGCCGTTTTTGCTCGAACATTAAATGCCTCCAAATGGTATTTAATTAACTTCCCGAGCCCCTGGAAGCATGAAAATCACTTTAAACATGCTAATTTTAGCTCTAACACTGATGATCCACCTACAAATGTGAACTGACGTTCAAAAATAAAACATTTGAAAACGGACCATTTTCCACATTTCTGAAGCATGACGTAATGGGGGGGTGTTATCTCTTTTGTCGAAAATCACCCGTTTTTGCTCGAACATTAAATGCCTCCAAATGGTATTTATTTCACTTCCCGAGCCCCTGGAAGCATGAAAATCACTTTAAACATGCTAATTTTAGCTCTAACACTGATGATCCACCTACAAATGTGAACTGACGTTCAAAAATAAAACATTTGAAAACGGACCATTTTCCACATTTCTGAAGCATGAAGTAATGGGGGGGTGTTATCTCTTTTGTCGAAAATCAGCCGTTTTTGCTCGAACATTAAATGCCTCCAAATGGTATTTAATTAACTTCCCGAGCCCCTGGAAGCATGAAAATCACTTTAAACATGCTAATTTTAGCTCTAACACTGATGATCCACCTACAAATGTGAACTGACGTTCAAAAATAAAACATTTGAAAACGGACTATTTTCCACATTTCTGAAGCATGACGTAATGGGGGGGTGTTATCTCTTTTGTCGAAAATCAGCCGTTTTTGCTCGAACATTAAATGCCTCCAAATGGTATTTAATTAACTTCCCGTGGTGAAGAAACCCTTTTTGAGAACTCAGAGTGAGTAAATCGGCCATTTTCATGCACTTTTAACCATTCCATAAATCTTGTGTTTTGGGCTCCTGGAAGCATGAAAATCACTTTAAACATGCTAATTTTAGCTCTAACACTGATGATCCACCTACAAATGTGAACTGACGTTCAAAAATAAAACATTTGAAAACGGACCATTTTCCACATTTCTGAAGCATGACGTAATGGGGGGGTGTTATCTCTTTTGTCGAAAATCAGCCGTTTTTGCTCGAACATTAAATGCCTCCAAATGGTATTTAATTAACTTCCCGAGCCCCTGGAAGCATGAAAATCACTTTAAACATGCTAATTTTAGCTCTAACACTGATGATCCACCTACAAATGTGAACTGACGTTCAAAAATAAAACATTTGAAAACGGACCATTTTCCACATTTCTGAAGCATGACGTAATGGGGGGGTGTTATCTCTTTTGTCGAAAATCAGCCGTTTTTGCTCGAACATTAAATGCCTCCAAATGGTATTTATTTCACTTCCCGGGGTGAAGAAACCCTTTTTGAGAACACAGAGTGAGTAAATTGGCCATTTTCATGCACTTTTAACCATTCCATTAATCTTGTGTTTTGGGCCCCTGGAAGCATGAAAATCACTTTAAACATGCTAATTTTAGCTCTAACACTGATGATCCACCTACAAATGTGAACTGACGTTCAAAAATAAAACATTTGAAAACGGACCATTTTCCACATTTCTGAAGCATGACGTAATGGGGGGGTGTTATCTCTTTTGTCGAAAATCAGCCGTTTTTGCTCGAACATTAAATGCCTCCAAATGGTATTTAATTAACTTCCCGAGCCCCTGGAAGCATGAAAATCACTTTAAACATGCTAATTTTAGCTCTAACACTGATGATCCACCTACAAATGTGAACTGACGTTCAAAAATAAAACATTTGAAAACGGACCATTTTCCACATTTCTGAAGCATGATGTAATGGGGGGGTGTTATCTCTTTTGTCGAAAATCAGCCGTTTTTGCTCGAACATTAAATGCCTCCAAATGGTATTTATTTCACTTCCCGAGCCCCTGGAAGCATGAAAATCACTTTAAACATGCTAATTTTAGCTCTAACACTGATGATCCACCTACAAATGTGAACTGACGTTCAAAAATAAAACATTTGAAAACGGACCATTTTCCACATTTCTGAAGCATGACGTAATGGGGGGGTGTTATCTCTTTTGTCGAAAATCAGCCGTTTTTGCTCGAACATTAAATGCCTCCAAATGGTATTTATTTCACTTCCCGGGGTGAAGAAACCCTTTTTGAGAACTCAGAGTGAGTAAATTGGCCATTTTCATGCACTTTTAACCATTCCATTAATCTTGTGTTTTGGGCCCCTGGAAGCATGAAAATCACTTTAAACATGCTAATTTTAGCTCTAACACTGATGATCCACCTACAAATGTGAACTGACGTTCAAAAATAAAACATTTGAAAACGGACCATTTTCCACATTTCTGAAGCATGACGTAATGGGGGGGTGTTATCTCTTTTGTCGAAAATCAGCCGTTTTTGCTCGAACATTAAATGCCTCCAAAAGGTATTTAATTAACTTCCCGAGCCCCTGGAAGCATGAAAATCACTTTAAACATGCTAATTTTAGCTCTAACACTGATGATCCACCTACAAATGTGAACTGACGTTCAAAAATAAAACATTTGAAAACGGACCATTTTCCACATTTCTGAAGCATGACGTAATGGGGGGGGTGTTATCTCTTTTGTCGAAAATCAGCCGTTTTTGCTCGAACATTAAATGCCTCCAAATGGTATTTAATTAACTTCCCGAGCCCCTGGAAGCATGAAAATCACTTTAAACATGCTAATTTTAGCTCTAACACTGATGATCCACCTACAAACGTGAACTGACGTTCAAAAATAAAACATTTGAAAACGGACCATTTTCCACATTTCTGAAGCATGACGTAATGGGGGGGTGTTAACTCTTTTGTCGAAAATCAGCCGTTTTTGCTCGAACATTAAATGCCTCCAAATGGTATTTAATTAACTTCCCGGGGTGAAGAAACCCTTTTTGAGAACTCAGAGTGAGTAAATTGGCCATTTTCATGCACTTTTAACCATTCCATAAATCTTGTGTTTTGGGCCCCTGGAAGCATGAAAATCACTTTAAACATGCTAATTTTAGCTCTAACACTGATGATCCACCTACAAATGTGAACTGACGTTCAAAAATAAAACATTTGAAAACGGACCATTTTCCACATTTCTGAAGCATGACGTAATGGGGGGGTGTTATCTCTTTTGTCGAAAATCAGCCGTTTTTGCTCGAACATTAAATGCCTCCAAATGGTATTTAATTAACTTCCCGAGCCCCTGGAAGCATGAAAATCACTTTAAACATGCTAATTTTAGCTCTAACACTGATGATCCACCTACAAATGTGAACTGACGTTCAAAAATAAAACATTTGAAAACGGACCATTTTCCACATTTCTGAAGCATGACGTAATGGGGGGGTGTTATCTCTTTTGTCGAAAATCAGCCGTTTTTGCTCGAACATTAAATGCCTCCAAATGGTATTTAATTAACTTCCCGGGGTGAAGAAACCCTTTTTGAGAACTCAGAGTGAGTAAATTGGCCATTTTCATGCACTTTTAACCATTCCATAAATCTTGTGTTTTGGGCCCCTGGAAGCATGAAAATCACTTTAAACATGCTAATTTTAGCTCTAACACTGATGATCCACCTACAAATGTGAACTGACGTTCAAAAATAAAACATTTGAAAACGGACCATTTTCCACATTTCTGAAGCATGACGTAATGGGGGGGGGGTTATTTCTTTTGTCGAAAATCAGCCGTTTTTGCTCGAACATTAAATGCCTCCAAATGGTATTTAATTAACTTCCCGAGCCCCTGGAAGCATGAAAATCACTTTAAACATGCTAATTTTAGCTCTAACACTGATGATCCACCTACAAATGTGAACTGACGTTCAAAAATAAAACATTTGAAAACGGACCATTTTCCACATTTCTGAAGCATGACGTAATGGGGGGGTGTTATCTCTTTTGTCGAAAATCAGCCGTTTTTGCTCGAACATTAAATGCCTCCAAATGGTATTTATTTCACTTCTAGAGCCCCTGGAAGCATGAAAATCACTTTAAACATGCTAATTTTAGCTCTAACACTGATGATCCACCTACAAATGTGAACTGACGTTCAAAAATAAAACATTTGAAAACGGACCATTTTCCACATTTCTGAAGCATGAAGTAATGGGGGGGTGTTATCTCTTTTGTCGAAAATCAGCCGTTTTTGCTCGAACATTAAATGCCTCCAAATGGTATTTAATTAACTTCCCGAGCCCCTGGAAGCATGAAAATCACTTTAAACATGCTAATTTTAGCTCTAACACTGATGATCCACCTACAAATGTGAACTGACGTTCAAAAATAAAACATTTGAAAACGGACCATTTTCCACATTTCTGAAGCATGACGTAATGGGGGGGTGTTATCTCTTTTGTCGAAAATCAGCCGTTTTTGCTCGAACATTAAATGCCTCCAAATGGTATTTAATTAACTTCCCGAGCCCCTGGAAGCATGAAAATCACTTTAAACATGCTAATTTTAGCTCTAACACTGATGATCCACCTACAAATGTGAACTGACGTTCAAAAATAAAACATTTGAAAACGGACCATTTTCCACATTTCTGAAGCATGACGTAATGGGGGGGGGTGTTATCTCTTTTGTCGAAAATCAGCCGTTTTTGCTCGAACATTAAATGCCTCCAAATGGTATTTAATTAACTTCCCGGGGTGAAGAAACCCTTTTTGAGAACTCAGAGTGAGTAAATTGGCCATTTTCATGCACTTTTAACCATTCCATAAATCTTGTGTTTAGGGCCCCTGGAAGCATGAAAATCACTTTAAACATGCTAATTTTAGCTCTAACACTGATGATCCACCTACAAATGTGAACTGACGTTCAAAAATAAAACATTTGAAAACGGACCATTTTCCACATTTCTGAAGCATGACGTAATGGGGGGGTGTTATCTCTTTTGTCGAAAATCAGCCGTTTTTGCTCGAACATTAAATGCCTCCAAATGGTATTTAATTAACTTCCCGAGCCCCTGGAAGCATGAAAATCACTTTAAACATGCTAATTTTAGCTCTAACACTGATGATCCACCTACAAATGTGAACTGACGTTCAAAAATAAAACATTTGAAAACGGACCATTTTCCACATTTCTGAAGCATGACGTAATGGGGGGGTGTTATCTCTTTTGTCGAAAATCAGCCGTTTTTGCTCGAACATTAAATGCCTCCAAATGGTATTTAATTAACTTCCCGAGCCCCTGGAAGCATGAAAATCACTTTAAACATGCTAATTTTAGCTCTAACACTGATGATCCACCTACAAATGTGAACTGACGTTCAAAAATAAAACATTTGAAAACGGACCATTTTCCACATTTCTGAAGCATGAAGTAATGGGGGGGTGTTATCTCTTTTGTCGAAAATCAGCCGTTTTTGCTCGAACATTAAATGCCTCCAAATGGTATTTAATTAACTTCCCGAGCCCCTGGAAGCATGAAAATCACTTTAAACATGCTAATTTTAGCTCTAACACTGATGATCCACCTACAAATGTGAACTGACGTTCAAAAATAAAACATTTGAAAACGGACCATTTTCCACATTTCTGAAGCATGACGTAATGGGGGGGTGTTATCTCTTTTGTCGAAAATCAGCCGTTTTTGCTCGAACATTAAATGCCTCCAAATGGTATTTAATTAACTTCCCGAGCCCCTGGAAGCATGAAAATCACTTTAAACATGCTAATTTTAGCTCTAACACTGATGATCCACCTACAAATGTGAACTGACGTTCAAAAATAAAACATTTGAAAACGGACCATTTTCCACATTTCTGAAGCATGACGTAATGGGGGGGGGGGTGTTATCTCTTTTGTCGAAAATCAGCCGTTTTTGCTCGAACATTAAATGCCTCCAAATGGTATTTAATTAACTTCCCGGGGTGAAGAAACCCTTTTTGAGAACTCAGAGTGAGTAAATTGGCCATTTTCATGCACTTTTAACCATTCCATAAATCTTGTGTTTAGGGCCCCTGGAAGCATGAAAATCACTTTAAACATGCTAATTTTAGCTCTAACACTGATGATCCACCTACAAATGTGAACTGACGTTCAAAAATAAAACATTTGAAAACGGACCATTTTCCACATTTCTGAAGCATGACGTAATGGGGGGGTGTTATCTCTTTTGTCGAAAATCAGCCGTTTTTGCTCGAACATTAAATGCCTCCAAATGGTATTTAATTAACTTCCCGAGCCCCTGGAAGCATGAAAATCACTTTAAACATGCTAATTTTAGCTCTAACACTGATGATCCACCTACAAATGTGAACTGACGTTCAAAAATAAAACATTTGAAAACGGACCATTTTCCACATTTCTGAAGCATGACGTAATGGGGGGGTGTTATCTCTTTTGTCGAAAATCAGCCGTTTTTGCTCGAACATTAAATGCCTCCAAATGGTATTTAATTAACTTCCCGAGCCCCTGGAAGCATGAAAATCACTTTAAACATGCTAATTTTAGCTCTAACACTGATGATCCACCTACAAATGTGAACTGACGTTCAAAAATAAAACATTTGAAAACGGACCATTTTCCACATTTCTGAAGCATGACGTAATGGGGGGGTGTTATCTCTTTTGTCGAAAATCAGCCGTTTTTGCTCGAACATTAAATGCCTCCAAATGGTATTTAATTAACTTCCCGGGGTGAAGAAACCCTTTTTGAGAACTCAGAGTGAGTAAATTGGCCATTTTCATGCACTTTTAACCATTCCATAAATCTTGTGTTTTGGGCCCCTGGAATCATGAAAATCACTTTAAACATGCTAATTTTAGCTCTAACACTGATGATCCACCTACAAATGTGAACTGACGTTCAAAAATAAAACATTTGAAAACGGACCATTTTCCACATTTCTGAAGCATGACGTAATGGGGGGGTGTTATCTCTTTTGTCGAAAATCAGCCGTTTTTGCTCGAACATTAAATGCCTCCAAATGGTATTTATTTCACTTCCCGAGCCCCTGGAAGCATGAAAATCACTTTAAACATGCTAATTTTAGCTCTAACACTGATGATCCACCTACAAATGTGAACTGACGTTCAAAAATAAAACATTTGAAAACGGACCATTTTCCACATTTCTGAAGCATGACGTAATGGGGGGGTGTTATCTCTTTTGTCGAAAATCAGCCGTTTTTGCTCGAACATTAAATGCCTCCAAATGGTATTTAATTAACTTCCCGAGCCCCTGGAAGCATGAAAATCACTTTAAACATGCTAATTTTAGCTCTAACACTGATGATCCACCTACAAATGTGAACTGACGTTCAAAAATAAAACATTTGAAAACGGACCATTTTCCACATTTCTGAAGCATGACGTAATGGGGGGGTGTTATCTCTTTTGTCGAAAATCAGCCATTTTTGCTCGAACATTAAATGCCTCCAAATGGTATTTAATTAACTTCCCGGGGTGAAGAAACCCTTTTTGAGAACTCAGAGTGAGTAAATTGGCCATTTTCATGCACTTTTAACCATTCCATAAATCTTGTGTTTTGGGCCCCTGGAAGCATGAAAATCACTTTAAACATGCTAATTTTAGCTCTAACACTGATGATCCACCTACAAATGTGAACTGACGTTCAAAAATAAAACATTTGAAAACGGACCATTTTCCACATTTCTGAAGCATGACGTAATGGGGGGGTGTTATCTCTTTTGTCGAAAATCAGCCGTTTTTGCTCGAACATTAAATGCCTCCAAATGGTATTTAATTAACTTCCCGAGCCCCTGGAAGCATGAAAATCACTTTAAACATGCTAATTTTAGCTCTAACACTGATGATCCACCTACAAATGTGAACTGACGTTCAAAAATAAAACATTTGAAAACGGACCATTTTCCACATTTCTGAAGCATGACGTAATGGGGGGGTGTTATCTCTTTTGTCGAAAATCAGCCGTTTTTGCTCGAACATTAAATGCCTCCAAATGGTATTTATTTCACTTCCCGGGGTGAAGAAACCCTTTTTGAGAACACAGAGTGAGTAAATTGGCCATTTTCATGCACTTTTAACCATTCCATTAATCTTGTGTTTTGGGCCCCTGGAAGCATGAAAATCACTTTAAACATGCTAATTTTAGCTCTAACACTGATGATCCACCTACAAATGTGAACTGACGTTCAAAAATAAAACATTTGAAAACGGACCATTTTCCACATTTCTGAAGCATGACGTAATGGGGGGGTGTTATCTCTTTTGTCGAAAATCAGCCGTTTTTGCTCGAACATTAAATGCCTCCAAATGGTATTTAATTAACTTCCCGAGCCCCTGGAAGCATGAAAATCACTTTAAACATGCTAATTTTAGCTCTAACACTGATGATCCACCTACAAATGTGAACTGACGTTCAAAAATAAAACATTTGAAAACGGACCATTTTCCACATTTCTGAAGCATGATGTAATGGGGGGGTGTTATCTCTTTTGTCGAAAATCAGCCGTTTTTGCTCGAACATTAAATGCCTCCAAATGGTATTTATTTCACTTCCCGAGCCCCTGGAAGCATGAAAATCACTTTAAACATGCTAATTTTAGCTCTAACACTGATGATCCACCTACAAATGTGAACTGACGTTCAAAAATAAAACATTTGAAAACGGACCATTTTCCACATTTCTGAAGCATGACGTAATGGGGGGGTGTTATCTCTTTTGTCAAAAATCAGCCGTTTTTGCTCGAACATTAAATGCCTCCAAATGGTATTTATTTCACTTCCCGGGGTGAAGAAACCCTTTTTGAGAACTCAGAGTGAGTAAATTGGCCATTTTCATGCACTTTTAACCATTCCATTAATCTTGTGTTTTGGGCCCCTGGAAGCATGAAAATCACTTTAAACATGCTAATTTTAGCTCTAACACTGATGATCCACCTACAAATGTGAACTGACGTTCAGAAATAAAACATTTGAAAACGGACCATTTTCCACATTTCTGAAGCATGACGTAATGGGGGGGTGTTATCTCTTTTGTCGAAAATCAGCCGTTTTTGCTCGAACATTAAATGCCTCCAAATGGTATTTAATTAACTTCCCGAGCCCCTGGAAGCATGAAAATCACTTTAAACATGCTAATTTTAGCTCTAACACTGATGATCCACCTACAAATGTGAACTGACGTTCAAAAATAAAACATTTGAAAACGGACCATTTTCCACATTTCTGAAGCATGACGTAATGGGGGGGTGTTATCTCTTTTGTCGAAAATCAGCCGTTTTTGCTCGAACATTAAATGCCTCCAAATGGTATTTATTTCACTTCCCGGGGTGAAGAAACCCTTTTTGAGAACTCAGAGTGAGTAAATTGGCCATTTTCATGCACTTTTAACCATTCCATTAATCTTGAGTTTTGGGCCCCTGGAAGCATGAAAATCACTTTAAACATGCTAATTTTAGCTCTAACACTGATGATCCACCTACAAATGTGAACTGACGTTCAAAAATAAAACATTTGAAAACGGACCATTTTCCACATTTCTGAAGCATGACGTAATGGGGGGGTGTTATCTCTTTTGTCGAAAATCAGCCGTTTTTGCTCGAACATTAAATGCCTCCAAATGGTATTTAATTAACTTCCCGAGCCCCTGGAAGCATGAAAATCACTTTAAACATGCTAATTTTAGCTCTAACACTGATGATCCACCTACAAATGTGAACTGACGTTCAAAAATAAAACATTTGAAAACGGACCATTTTCCACATTTCTGAAGCATGACGTAATGGGGGGGTGTTATCTCTTTTGTCGAAAATCAGCCGTTTTTGCTCGAACATTAAATGCCTCAGAATGGTATTTAATGAACTTCCCGGGGTGAAGAAACCCTTTTTGAGAACTCAGAGTGAGTAAATTGGCCATTTTCATGCACTTTTAACCATTCCATAAATCTTGTGTTTTGGGCCCCTGGAAGCATGAAAATCACTTTAAACATGCTAATTTTAGCTCTAACACTGATGATCCACCTACAAATGTGAACTGACGTTCAAAAATAAAACATTTGAAAACGGACCATTTTCCACATTTCTGAAGCATGACGTAATGGGGGGGTGTTATTTCTTTTGTCGAAAATCAGCCGTTTTTGCTCGAACATTAAATGCCTCCAAATGGTATTTAATTAACTTCCCGAGCCCCTGGAAGCATGAAAATCACTTTAAACATGCTAATTTTAGCTCTAACACTGATGATCCACCTACAAATGTGAACTGACGTTCAAAAATAAAACATTTGAAAACGGACCATTTTCCACATTTCTGAAGCATGACGTAATGGGGGGGTGTTATCTCTTTTGTCGAAAATCAGCCGTTTTTGCTCGAACATTAAATGCCTCCAAATGGTATTTATTTCACTTCCCGAGCCCCTGGAAGCATGAAAATCACTTTAAACATGCTAATTTTAGCTCTAACACTGATGATCCACCTACAAATGTGAACTGACGTTCAAAAATAAAACATTTGAAAACGGACCATTTTCCACATTTCTGAAGCATGAAGTAATGGGGGGTGTTATCTCTTTTGTCGAAAATCAGCCGTTTTTGCTCGAACATTAAATGCCTCCAAATGGTATTTAATTAACTTCCCGAGCCCCTGGAAGCATGAAAATCACTTTAAACATGCTAATTTTAGCTCTAACACTGATGATCCACCTACAAATGTGAACTGACGTTCAAAAATAAAACATTTGAAAACGGACCATTTTCCACATTTCTGAAGCATGACGTAATGGGGGGGTGTTATCTCTTTTGTCGAAAATCAGCCGTTTTTGCTCGAACATTAAATGCCTCCAAATGGTATTTAATTAACTTCCCGGGGTGAAGAAACCCTTTTTGAGAACTCAGAGTGAGTAAATTGGCCATTTTCATGCACTTTTAACCATTCCATAAATCTTGTGTTTTGGGCCCCTGGAAGTATGAAAATCACTTTAAACATGCTAATTTTAGCTCTAACACTGATGATCCACCTACAAATGTGAACTGACGTTCAAAAATAAAACATTTGAAAACGGACCATTTTCCACATTTCTGAAGCATGACGTAATGGGGGGGTGTTATCTCTTTTGTCGAAAATCAGCCGTTTTTGCTCGAACATTAAATGCCTCCAAATGGTATTTATTTCACTTCCCGAGCCCCTGGAAGCATGAAAATCACTTTAAACATGCTAATTTTAGCTCTAACACTGATGATCCACCTACAAATGTGAACTGACGTTCAAAAATAAAACATTTGAAAACGGACCATTTTCCACATTTCTGAAGCATGACGTAATGGGGGGGTGTTATCTCTTTTGTCGAAAATCAGCCGTTTTTGCTCGAACATTAAATGCCTCCAAATGGTATTTAATTAACTTCCCGAGCCCCTGGAAGCATGAAAATCACTTTAAACATGCTAATTTTAGCTCTAACACTGATGATCCACCTACAAATGTGAACTGACGTTCAAAAATAAAACATTTGAAAACGGACCATTTTCCACATTTCTGAAGCATGACGTAATGGGGGGGGTGTTATCTCTTTTGTCGAAAATCAGCCGTTTTTGCTCGAACATTAAATGCCTCCAAATGGTATTTAATTAACTTCCCGGGGTGAAGAAACCCTTTTTGAGAACTCAGAGTGAGTAAATTGGCCATTTTCATGCACTTTTAACCATTCCATAAATCTTGTGTTTTGGGCCCCTGGAAGCATGAAAATCACTTTAAACATGCTAATTTTAGCTCTAACCCTGATGATCCACCTGCAAATGTGAACTGACGTTCAAAAATAAAACATTTGAAAACGGACCATTTTCCACATTTCTGAAGCATGACGTAATGGGGGGGTGTTATCTCTTTTGTCGAAAATCAGCCGTTTTTGCTCGAACATTAAATGCCTCGAAATGGTATTTAATTAACTTCCCGAGCCCCTGGAAGCATGAAAATCACTTTAAACATGCTAATTTTAGCTCTAACACTGATGATCCACCTACAAATGTGAACTGACGTTCAAAAATAAAACATTTGAAAACGGACCATTTTCCACATTTCTGAAGCATGACGTAATGGGGGGGTGTTATCTCTTTTGTCGAAAATCAGCCGTTTTTGCTCGAACATTAAATGCCTCCAAATGGTATTTAATTAACTTCCCGGGGTGAAGAAACCCTTTTTGAGAACTCAGAGTGAGTAAATTGGCCATTTTCATGCACTTTTAACCATTCCATAAATCTTGTGTTTTGGGCCCCTGGAAGCATGAAAATCACTTTAAACATGCTAATTTTAGCTCTAACACTGATGATCCACCTACAAATGTGAACTGACGTTCAAAAATAAAACATTTGAAAACGGACCATTTTCCACATTTCTGAAGCTTGACGTAATGGGGGGGTGTTATTTCTTTTGTCGAAAATCAGCCGTTTTTGCTCGAACATTAAATGCCTCCAAATGGTATTTAATTAACTTCCCGAGCCCCTGGAAGCATGAAAATCACTTTAAACATGCTAATTTTAGCTCTAACACTGATGATCCACCTACAAATGTGAACTGACGTTCAAAAATAAAACATTTGAAAACGGACCATTTTCCACATTTCTGAAGCATGACGTAATGGGGGGGTGTTATCTCTTTTGTCGAAAATCACCCGTTTTTGCTCGAACATTAAATGCCTCCAAATGGTATTTATTTCACTTCCCGAGCCCCTGGAAGCATGAAAATCACTTTAAACATGCTAATTTTAGCTCTAACACTGATGATCCACCTACAAATGTGAACTGACGTTCAAAAATAAAACATTTGAAAACGGACCATTTTCCACATTTCTGAAGCATGAAGTAATGGGGGGGTGTTATCTCTTTTGTCGAAAATCAGCCGTTTTTGCTCGAACATTAAATGCCTCCAAATGGTATTTAATTAACTTCCCGAGCCCCTGGAAGCATGAAAATCACTTTAAACATGCTAATTTTAGCTCTAACACTGATGATCCACCTACAAATGTGAACTGACGTTCAAAAATAAAACATTTGAAAACGGACTATTTTCCACATTTCTGAAGCATGACGTAATGGGGGGGTGTTATCTCTTTTGTCGAAAATCAGCCGTTTTTGCTCGAACATTAAATGCCTCCAAATGGTATTTAATTAACTTCCCGTGGTGAAGAAACCCTTTTTGAGAACTCAGAGTGAGTAAATCGGCCATTTTCATGCACTTTTAACCATTCCATAAATCTTGTGTTTTGGGCTCCTGGAAGCATGAAAATCACTTTAAACATGCTAATTTTAGCTCTAACACTGATGATCCACCTACAAATGTGAACTGACGTTCAAAAATAAAACATTTGAAAACGGACCATTTTCCACATTTCTGAAGCATGACGTAATGGGGGGGTGTTATCTCTTTTGTCGAAAATCAGCCGTTTTTGCTCGAACATTAAATGCCTCCAAATGGTATTTAATTAACTTCCCGAGCCCCTGGAAGCATGAAAATCACTTTAAACATGCTAATTTTAGCTCTAACACTGATGATCCACCTACAAATGTGAACTGACGTTCAAAAATAAAACATTTGAAAACGGACCATTTTCCACATTTCTGAAGCATGACGTAATGGGGGGGTGTTATCTCTTTTGTCGAAAATCAGCCGTTTTTGCTCGAACATTAAATGCCTCCAAATGGTATTTATTTCACTTCCCGGGGTGAAGAAACCCTTTTTGAGAACACAGAGTGAGTAAATTGGCCATTTTCATGCACTTTTAACCATTCCATTAATCTTGTGTTTTGGGCCCCTGGAAGCATGAAAATCACTTTAAACATGCTAATTTTAGCTCTAACACTGATGATCCACCTACAAATGTGAACTGACGTTCAAAAATAAAACATTTGAAAACGGACCATTTTCCACATTTCTGAAGCATGACGTAATGGGGGGGTGTTATCTCTTTTGTCGAAAATCAGCCGTTTTTGCTCGAACATTAAATGCCTCCAAATGGTATTTAATTAACTTCCCGAGCCCCTGGAAGCATGAAAATCACTTTAAACATGCTAATTTTAGCTCTAACACTGATGATCCACCTACAAATGTGAACTGACGTTCAAAAATAAAACATTTGAAAACGGACCATTTTCCACATTTCTGAAGCATGATGTAATGGGGGGGTGTTATCTCTTTTGTCGAAAATCAGCCGTTTTTGCTCGAACATTAAATGCCTCCAAATGGTATTTATTTCACTTCCCGAGCCCCTGGAAGCATGAAAATCACTTTAAACATGCTAATTTTAGCTCTAACACTGATGATCCACCTACAAATGTGAACTGACGTTCAAAAATAAAACATTTGAAAACGGACCATTTTCCACATTTCTGAAGCATGACGTAATGGGGGGGTGTTATCTCTTTTGTCGAAAATCAGCCGTTTTTGCTCGAACATTAAATGCCTCCAAATGGTATTTATTTCACTTCCCGGGGTGAAGAAACCCTTTTTGAGAACTCAGAGTGAGTAAATTGGCCATTTTCATGCACTTTTAACCATTCCATTAATCTTGTGTTTTGGGCCCCTGGAAGCATGAAAATCACTTTAAACATGCTAATTTTAGCTCTAACACTGATGATCCACCTACAAATGTGAACTGACGTTCAAAAATAAAACATTTGAAAACGGACCATTTTCCACATTTCTGAAGCATGACGTAATGGGGGGGTGTTATCTCTTTTGTCGAAAATCAGCCGTTTTTGCTCGAACATTAAATGCCTCCAAAAGGTATTTAATTAACTTCCCGAGCCCCTGGAAGCATGAAAATCACTTTAAACATGCTAATTTTAGCTCTAACACTGATGATCCACCTACAAATGTGAACTGACGTTCAAAAATAAAACATTTGAAAACGGACCATTTTCCACATTTCTGAAGCATGACGTAATGGGGGGGGTGTTATCTCTTTTGTCGAAAATCAGCCGTTTTTGCTCGAACATTAAATGCCTCCAAATGGTATTTAATTAACTTCCCGAGCCCCTGGAAGCATGAAAATCACTTTAAACATGCTAATTTTAGCTCTAACACTGATGATCCACCTACAAACGTGAACTGACGTTCAAAAATAAAACATTTGAAAACGGACCATTTTCCACATTTCTGAAGCATGACGTAATGGGGGGGTGTTAACTCTTTTGTCGAAAATCAGCCGTTTTTGCTCGAACATTAAATGCCTCCAAATGGTATTTAATTAACTTCCCGGGGTGAAGAAACCCTTTTTGAGAACTCAGAGTGAGTAAATTGGCCATTTTCATGCACTTTTAACCATTCCATAAATCTTGTGTTTTGGGCCCCTGGAAGCATGAAAATCACTTTAAACATGCTAATTTTAGCTCTAACACTGATGATCCACCTACAAATGTGAACTGACGTTCAAAAATAAAACATTTGAAAACGGACCATTTTCCACATTTCTGAAGCATGACGTAATGGGGGGGTGTTATCTCTTTTGTCGAAAATCAGCCGTTTTTGCTCGAACATTAAATGCCTCCAAATGGTATTTAATTAACTTCCCGAGCCCCTGGAAGCATGAAAATCACTTTAAACATGCTAATTTTAGCTCTAACACTGATGATCCACCTACAAATGTGAACTGACGTTCAAAAATAAAACATTTGAAAACGGACCATTTTCCACATTTCTGAAGCATGACGTAATGGGGGGGTGTTATCTCTTTTGTCGAAAATCAGCCGTTTTTGCTCGAACATTAAATGCCTCCAAATGGTATTTAATTAACTTCCCGGGGTGAAGAAACCCTTTTTGAGAACTCAGAGTGAGTAAATTGGCCATTTTCATGCACTTTTAACCATTCCATAAATCTTGTGTTTTGGGCCCCTGGAAGCATGAAAATCACTTTAAACATGCTAATTTTAGCTCTAACACTGATGATCCACCTACAAATGTGAACTGACGTTCAAAAATAAAACATTTGAAAACGGACCATTTTCCACATTTCTGAAGCATGACGTAATGGGGGGGGGGTTATTTCTTTTGTCGAAAATCAGCCGTTTTTGCTCGAACATTAAATGCCTCCAAATGGTATTTAATTAACTTCCCGAGCCCCTGGAAGCATGAAAATCACTTTAAACATGCTAATTTTAGCTCTAACACTGATGATCCACCTACAAATGTGAACTGACGTTCAAAAATAAAACATTTGAAAACGGACCATTTTCCACATTTCTGAAGCATGACGTAATGGGGGGGTGTTATCTCTTTTGTCGAAAATCAGCCGTTTTTGCTCGAACATTAAATGCCTCCAAATGGTATTTATTTCACTTCTAGAGCCCCTGGAAGCATGAAAATCACTTTAAACATGCTAATTTTAGCTCTAACACTGATGATCCACCTACAAATGTGAACTGACGTTCAAAAATAAAACATTTGAAAACGGACCATTTTCCACATTTCTGAAGCATGAAGTAATGGGGGGGTGTTATCTCTTTTGTCGAAAATCAGCCGTTTTTGCTCGAACATTAAATGCCTCCAAATGGTATTTAATTAACTTCCCGAGCCCCTGGAAGCATGAAAATCACTTTAAACATGCTAATTTTAGCTCTAACACTGATGATCCACCTACAAATGTGAACTGACGTTCAAAAATAAAACATTTGAAAACGGACCATTTTCCACATTTCTGAAGCATGACGTAATGGGGGGGTGTTATCTCTTTTGTCGAAAATCAGCCGTTTTTGCTCGAACATTAAATGCCTCCAAATGGTATTTAATTAACTTCCCGAGCCCCTGGAAGCATGAAAATCACTTTAAACATGCTAATTTTAGCTCTAACACTGATGATCCACCTACAAATGTGAACTGACGTTCAAAAATAAAACATTTGAAAACGGACCATTTTCCACATTTCTGAAGCATGACGTAATGGGGGGGGGTGTTATCTCTTTTGTCGAAAATCAGCCGTTTTTGCTCGAACATTAAATGCCTCCAAATGGTATTTAATTAACTTCCCGGGGTGAAGAAACCCTTTTTGAGAACTCAGAGTGAGTAAATTGGCCATTTTCATGCACTTTTAACCATTCCATAAATCTTGTGTTTAGGGCCCCTGGAAGCATGAAAATCACTTTAAACATGCTAATTTTAGCTCTAACACTGATGATCCACCTACAAATGTGAACTGACGTTCAAAAATAAAACATTTGAAAACGGACCATTTTCCACATTTCTGAAGCATGACGTAATGGGGGGGTGTTATCTCTTTTGTCGAAAATCAGCCGTTTTTGCTCGAACATTAAATGCCTCCAAATGGTATTTAATTAACTTCCCGAGCCCCTGGAAGCATGAAAATCACTTTAAACATGCTAATTTTAGCTCTAACACTGATGATCCACCTACAAATGTGAACTGACGTTCAAAAATAAAACATTTGAAAACGGACCATTTTCCACATTTCTGAAGCATGACGTAATGGGGGGGTGTTATCTCTTTTGTCGAAAATCAGCCGTTTTTGCTCGAACATTAAATGCCTCCAAATGGTATTTAATTAACTTCCCGAGCCCCTGGAAGCATGAAAATCACTTTAAACATGCTAATTTTAGCTCTAACACTGATGATCCACCTACAAATGTGAACTGACGTTCAAAAATAAAACATTTGAAAACGGACCATTTTCCACATTTCTGAAGCATGAAGTAATGGGGGGGTGTTATCTCTTTTGTCGAAAATCAGCCGTTTTTGCTCGAACATTAAATGCCTCCAAATGGTATTTAATTAACTTCCCGAGCCCCTGGAAGCATGAAAATCACTTTAAACATGCTAATTTTAGCTCTAACACTGATGATCCACCTACAAATGTGAACTGACGTTCAAAAATAAAACATTTGAAAACGGACCATTTTCCACATTTCTGAAGCATGACGTAATGGGGGGGTGTTATCTCTTTTGTCGAAAATCAGCCGTTTTTGCTCGAACATTAAATGCCTCCAAATGGTATTTAATTAACTTCCCGAGCCCCTGGAAGCATGAAAATCACTTTAAACATGCTAATTTTAGCTCTAACACTGATGATCCACCTACAAATGTGAACTGACGTTCAAAAATAAAACATTTGAAAACGGACCATTTTCCACATTTCTGAAGCATGACGTAATGGGGGGGGGGGTGTTATCTCTTTTGTCGAAAATCAGCCGTTTTTGCTCGAACATTAAATGCCTCCAAATGGTATTTAATTAACTTCCCGGGGTGAAGAAACCCTTTTTGAGAACTCAGAGTGAGTAAATTGGCCATTTTCATGCACTTTTAACCATTCCATAAATCTTGTGTTTAGGGCCCCTGGAAGCATGAAAATCACTTTAAACATGCTAATTTTAGCTCTAACACTGATGATCCACCTACAAATGTGAACTGACGTTCAAAAATAAAACATTTGAAAACGGACCATTTTCCACATTTCTGAAGCATGACGTAATGGGGGGGTGTTATCTCTTTTGTCGAAAATCAGCCGTTTTTGCTCGAACATTAAATGCCTCCAAATGGTATTTAATTAACTTCCCGAGCCCCTGGAAGCATGAAAATCACTTTAAACATGCTAATTTTAGCTCTAACACTGATGATCCACCTACAAATGTGAACTGACGTTCAAAAATAAAACATTTGAAAACGGACCATTTTCCACATTTCTGAAGCATGACGTAATGGGGGGGTGTTATCTCTTTTGTCGAAAATCAGCCGTTTTTGCTCGAACATTAAATGCCTCCAAATGGTATTTAATTAACTTCCCGAGCCCCTGGAAGCATGAAAATCACTTTAAACATGCTAATTTTAGCTCTAACACTGATGATCCACCTACAAATGTGAACTGACGTTCAAAAATAAAACATTTGAAAACGGACCATTTTCCACATTTCTGAAGCATGACGTAATGGGGGGGTGTTATCTCTTTTGTCGAAAATCAGCCGTTTTTGCTCGAACATTAAATGCCTCCAAATGGTATTTAATTAACTTCCCGGGGTGAAGAAACCCTTTTTGAGAACTCAGAGTGAGTAAATTGGCCATTTTCATGCACTTTTAACCATTCCATAAATCTTGTGTTTTGGGCCCCTGGAAGCATGAAAATCACTTTAAACATGCTAATTTTAGCTCTAACACTGATGATCCACCTACAAATGTGAACTGACGTTCAAAAATAAAACATTTGAAAACGGACCATTTTCCACATTTCTGAAGCATGACGTAATGGGGGGGTGTTATCTCTTTTGTCGAAAATCAGCCGTTTTTGCTCGAACATTAAATGCCTCCAAATGGTATTTAATTAACTTCCCGAGCCCCTGGAAGCATGAAAATCACTTTAAACATGCTAATTTTAGCTCTAACACTGATGATCCACCTACAAATGTGAACTGACGTTCAAAAATAAAACATTTGAAAACGGACCATTTTCCACATTTCTGAAGCATGACGTAATGGGGGGGTGTTATCTCTTTTGTCGAAAATCAGCCGTTTTTGCTCGAACATTAAATGCCTCCAAATGGTATTTAATTAACTTCCCGGGGTGAAGAAACCCTTTTTGAGAACTCAGAGTGAGTAAATTGGCCATTTTCATGCACTTTTAACCATTCCATAAATCTTGTGTTTTGGGCCCCTGGAAGCATGAAAATCACTTTAAACATGCTAATTTTAGCTCTAACACTGATGATCCACCTACAAATGTGAACTGACGTTCAAAAATAAAACATTTGAAAACGGACCATTTTCCACATTTCTGAAGCATGACGTAATGGGGGGGTGTTATTTCTTTTGTCGAAAATCAGCCGTTTTTGCTCGAACATTAAATGCCTCCAAATGGTATTTAATTAACTTCCCGAGCCCCTGGAAGCATGAAAATCACTTTAAACATGCTAATTTTAGCTCTAACACTGATGATCCACCTACAAATGTGAACTGACGTTCAAAAATAAAACATTTGAAAACGGACCATTTTCCACATTTCTGAAGCATGACGTAATGGGGGGGTGTTATCTCTTTTGTCGAAAATCAGCCGTTTTTGCTCGAACATTAAATGCCTCCAAATGGTATTTATTTCACTTCTAGAGCCCCTGGAAGCATGAAAATCACTTTAAACATGCTAATTTTAGCTCTAACACTGATGATCCACCTACAAATGTGAACTGACGTTCAAAAATAAAACATTTGAAAACGGACCATTTTCCACATTTCTGAAGCATGAAGTAATGGGGGGGTGTTATCTCTTTTGTCGAAAATCAGCCGTTTTTGCTCGAACATTAAATGCCTCCAAATGGTATTTAATTAACTTCCCGAGCCCCTGGAAGCATGAAAATCACTTTAAACATGCTAATTTTAGCTCTAACACTGATGATCCACCTACAAATGTGAACTGACGTTCAAAAATAAAACATTTGAAAACGGACCATTTTCCACATTTCTGAAGCATGACGTAATGGGGGGGTGTTATCTCTTTTGTCGAAAATCAGCCGTTTTTGCTCGAACATTAAATGCCTCCAAATGGTATTTAATTAACTTCCCGGGGTGAAGAAACCCTTTTTGAGAACTCAGAGTGAGTAAATTGGCCATTTTCATGCACTTTTAACCATTCCATAAATCTTGTGTTTAGGGCCCCTGGAAGCATGAAAATCACTTTAAACATGCTAATTTTAGCTCTAACACTGATGATCCACCTACAAATGTGAACTGACGTTCAAAAATAAAACATTTGAAAACGGACCATTTTCCACATTTCTGAAGCATGACGTAATGGGGGGGTGTTATCTCTTTTGTCGAAAATCAGCCGTTTTTGCTCGAACATTAAATGCCTCCAAATGGTATTTATTTCACTTCCCGAGCCCCTGGAAGCATGAAAATCACTTTAAACATGCTAATTTTAGCTCTAACACTGATGATCCACCTACAAATGTGAACTGACGTTCAAAAATAAAACATTTGAAAACGGACCATTTTCCACATTTCTGAAGCATGACGTAATGGGGGGGTGTTATCTCTTTTGTCGAAAATCAGCCGTTTTTGCTCGAACATTAAATGCCTCCAAATGGTATTTAATTAACTTCCCGAGCCCCTGGAAGCATGAAAATCACTTTAAACATGCTAATTTTAGCTCTAACACTGATGATCCACCTACAAATGTGAACTGACTTTCAAAAATAAAACATTTGAAAACGGACCATTTTCCACATTTCTGAAGCATGACGTAATGGGGGGGGGGTGTTATCTCTTTTGTCGAAAATCAGCCGTTTTTGCTCGAACATTAAATGCCTCCAAATGGTATTTAATTAACTTCCCGGGGTGAAGAAACCCTTTTTGAGAACTCAGAGTGGGTAAATTGGCCATTTTCATGCACTTTTAACCATTCCATAAATCTTGTGTTTAGGGCCCCTGGGAGCATGAAAATCACTTTAAACATGCTAATTTTAGCTCTAACACTGATGATCCACCTACAAATGTGAACTGACGTTCAAAAATAAAACATTTGAAAACGGACCATTTTCCACATTTCTGAAGCAGGAGGTAATGGGGGGGTGTTATCTCTTTTGTCGAAAATCAGCCGTTTTTGCTCGAACATTAAATGCCTCCAAATGGTATTTAATTAACTTCCCGAGCCCCTGGAAGCATGAAAATCACTTTAAACATGCTAATTTTAGCTCTAACACTGATGATCCACCTACAAATGTGAACTGACGTTCAAAAATAAAACATTTGAAAACGGACCATTTTCCACATTTCTGAAGCATGACGTAATGGGGGGGTGTTATCTCTTTTGTCGAAAATCAGCCGTTTTTGCTCGAACATTAAATGCCTCCAAATGGTATTTAATTAACTTCCCGGGGTGAAGAAACCCTTTTTGAGAACTCAGAGTGAGTAAATTGGCCATTTTCATGCACTTTTAACCATTCCATAAATCTTGTGTTTTGGGCCCCTGGAAGCATGAAAATCACTTTAAACATGCTAATTTTAGCTCTAACACTGATGATCCACCTACAAATGTGAACTGACGTTCAAAAATAAAACATTTGAAAACGGACCATTTTCCACATTTCTGAAGCATGACGTAATGGGGGGGTGTTATCTCTTTTGTCGAAAATCAGCCGTTTTTGCTCGAACATTAAATGCCTCCAAATGGTATTTAATTAACTTCCCGAGCCCCTGGAAGCAGGAAAATCACTTTAAACATGCTAATTTTAGCTCTAACACTGATGATCCACCTACAAATGTGAACTGACGTTCAAAAATAAAACATTTGAAAACGGACCATTTTCCACATTTCTGAAGCATGACGTAATGGGGGGGGTGTTATCTCTTTTGTCGAAAATCAGCCGTTTTTGCTCGAACATTAAATGCCTCCAAATGGTATTTAATTAACTTCCCGAGCCCCTGGAAGCATGAAAATCACTTTAAACATGCTAATTTTAGCTCTAACACTGATGATCCACCTACAAATGTGAACTGACGTTCAAAAATAAAACATTTGAAAACGGACCATTTTCCACATTTCTGAAGCATGACGTAATGGGGGGGTGTTATCTCTTTTGTCGAAAATCAGCCGTTTTTGCTCGAAGATTAAATGCCTCCAAATGGTATTTATTTCACTTCCCGGGGTGAAGAAACCCTTTTTGAGAACACAGAGTGAGTAAATTGGCCATTTTCATGCACTTTTAACCATTCCATTAATCTTGTGATTTGGGCCCCTGGAAGCATGAAAATCACTTTAAACATGCTAATTTTAGCTCTAACACTGATGATCCACCTACAAATGTGAACTGACGTTCAAAAATAAAACATTTGAAAACGGACCATTTTCCACATTTCTGAAGCATGACGTAATGAGGGGGTGTTATCTCTTTTGTCGAAAATCAGCCGTTTTTGCTCGAACATTAAATGCCTCCAAATGGTATTTAATTAACTTCCCGAGCCCCTGGAAGCATGAAAATCACTTTAAACATGCTAATTTTAGCTCTAACACTGATGATCCACCTACAAATGTGAACTGACGTTCAAAAATAAAACATTTGAAAACGGACCATTTTCCACATTTCTGAAGCATGATGTAATGGGGGGGTGTTATCTCTTTTGTCGAAAATCAGCCGTTTTTGCTCGAACATTAAATGCCTCCAAATGGTATTTATTTCACTTCCCGAGCCCCTGGAAGCATGAAAATCACTTTAAACATGCTAATTTTAGCTCTAACACTGATGATCCACCTACAAATGTGAACTGACGTTCAAAAATAAAACATTTGAAAACGGACCATTTTCCACATTTCTGAAGCATGACGTAATGGGGGGGTGTTATCTCTTTTGTCGAAAATCAGCCGTTTTTGCTCGAACATTAAATGCCTCCAAATGGTATTTAATTAACTTCCCGAGCCCCTGGAAGCATGAAAATCACTTTAAACATGCTAATTTTAGCTCTAACACTGATGATCCACCTACAAATGTGAACTGACGTTCAAAAATAAAACATTTGAAAACGGACCATTTTCCACATTTCTGAAGCATGACGTAATGGGGGGGGTGTTATCTCTTTTGTCGAAAATCAGCCGTTTTTGCTCGAACATTAAATGCCTCCAAATGGTATTTAATTAACTTCCCGAGCCCCTGGAAGCATGAAAATCACTTTAAACATGCTAATTTTAGCTCTAACACTGATGATCCACCTACAAATGTGAACTGACGTTCAAAAATAAAACATTTGAAAACGGACCATTTTCCACATTTCTGAAGCATGACGTAATGGGGGGGTGTTATCTCTTTTGTCGAAAATCAGCCGTTTTTGCTCGAACATTAAATGCCTCCAAATAGTATTTAATTAACTTCCCGGGGTGAAGAAACCCTTTTTGAGAACTCAGAGTGAGTAAATTGGCCATTTTCATGCACTTTTAACCATTCCATAAATCTTGTGTTTTGGGCCCCTGGAAGCATGAAAAACACTTTAAACATGCTAATTTTAGCTCTAACACTGATGATCCACCTACAAATGTGAACTGACGTTCAAAAATAAAACATTTGAAAACAGACCATTTTCCACATTTCTGAAGCATGACGTAATGGGGGGGTGTTATCTCTTTTGTCGAAAATCAGCCGTTTTTGCTCGAACATTAAATGCCTCCAAATGGTATTTAATTAACTTCCCGAGCCCCTGGAAGCATGAAAATCACTTTAAACATGCTAATTTTAGCTCTAACACTGATGATCCACCTACAAATGTGAACTGACGTTCAAAAATAAAACATTTGAAAATGGACCATTTTCCACATTTCTGAAGCATGACGTAATGGGGGGGTGTTATCTCTTTTGTCGAAAATCAGCCGTTTTTGCTCGAACATTAAATGCCTCCAAATGGTATTTAATTAACTTCCCGGGGTGAAGAAACCCTTTTTGAGAACTCAGAGTGAGTAAATTGGCCATTTTCATGCACTTTTAACCATTCCATAAATCTTGTGTTTTGGGCCCCTGGAAGCATGAAAATCACTTTAAACATGCTAATTTTAGCTCTAACACTGATGATCCACCTACAAATGTGAACTGACGTTCAAAAATAAAACATTTGAAAACGGACCATTTTCCACATTTCTGAAGCATGACGTAATGGGGGGGTGTTATTTCTTTTGTCGAAAATCAGCCGTTTTTGCTCGAACATTAAATGCCTCCAAATGGTATTTAATTAACTTCCCGAGCCCCTGGAAGCATGAAAATCACTTTAAACATGCTAATTTTAGCTCTAACACTGATGATCCACCTACAAATGTGAACTGACGTTCAAAAATAAAACATTTGAAAACGGACCATTTTCCACATTTCTGAAGCATGACGTAATGGGGGGGTGTTATCTCTTTTGTCGAAAATCAGCCGTTTTTGCTCGAACATTAAATGCCTCCAAATGGTATTTATTTCACTTCTAGAGCCCCTGGAAGCATGAAAATCACTTTAAACATGCTAATTTTAGCTCTAACACTGATGATCCACCTACAAATGTGAACTGACGTTCAAAAATAAAACATTTGAAAACGGACCATTTTCCACATTTCTGAAGCATGAAGTAATGGGGGGGTGTTATCTCTTTTGTCGAAAATCAGCCGTTTTTGCTCGAACATTAAATGCCTCCAAATGGTATTTAATTAACTTCCCGAGCCCCTGGAAGCATGAAAATCACTTTAAACATGCTAATTTTAGCTCTAACACTGATGATCCACCTACAAATGTGAACTGACGTTCAAAAATAAAACATTTGAAAACGGACCATTTTCCACATTTCTGAAGCATGACGTAATGGGGGGGTGTTATCTCTTTTGTCGAAAATCAGCCGTTTTTGCTCGAACATTAAATGCCTCCAAATGGTATTTAATTAACTTCCCGGGGTGAAGAAACCCTTTTTGAGAACTCAGAGTGAGTAAATTGGCCATTTTCATGCACTTTTAACCATTCCATAAATCTTGTGTTTAGGGCCCCTGGAAGCATGAAAATCACTTTAAACATGCTAATTTTAGCTCTAACACTGATGATCCACCTACAAATGTGAACTGACGTTCAAAAATAAAACATTTGAAAACGGACCATTTTCCACATTTCTGAAGCATGACGTAATGGGGGGGTGTTATCTCTTTTGTCGAAAATCAGCCGTTTTTGCTCGAACATTAAATGCCTCCAAATGGTATTTATTTCACTTCTAGAGCCCCTGGAAGCATGAAAATCACTTTAAACATGCTAATTTTAGCTCTAACACTGATGATCCACCTACAAATGTGAACTGACGTTCAAAAATAAAACATTTGAAAACGGACCATTTTCCACATTTCTGAAGCATGACGTAATGGGGGGGTGTTATCTCTTTTGTCGAAAATCAGCCGTTTTTGCTCGAACATTAAATGCCTCCAAATGGTATTTAATTAACTTCCCGAGCCCCTGGAAGCATGAAAATCACTTTAAACATGCTAATTTTAGCTCTAACACTGATGATCCACCTACAAATGTGAACTGACGTTCAAAAATAAAACATTTGAAAACGGACCATTTTCCACATTTCTGAAGCATGACGTAATGGAGGGGTGTTATCTCTTTTGTCGAAAATCAGCCGTTTTTGCTCGAACATTAAATGCCTCCAAATGGTATTTAATTAACTTCCCGGGGTGAAGAAACCCTTTTTGAGAACTCAGAGTGAGTAAATTGGCCATTTTCATGCACTTTTAACCATTCCATAAATCTTGTGTTTTGGGCCCCTGGAAGCATGAAAATCACTTTAAACATGCTAATTTTAGCTCTAACACTGATGATCCACCTACAAATGTGAACTGACGTTCAAAAATAAAACATTTGAAAACGGACCATTTTCCACATTTCTGAAGCATGACGTAATGGGGGGGTGTTATCTCTTTTGTCGAAAATCAGCCGTTTTTGCTCGAACATTAAATGCCTCCAAATGGTATTTATTTCACTTCCCGAGCCCCTGGAAGCATGAAAATCACTTTAAACATGCTAATTTTAGCTCTAACACTGATGATCCACCTACAAATGTGAACTGACGTTCAAAAATAAAACATTTGAAAACGGACCATTTTCCACATTTCTGAAGCATGACGTAATGGGGGGGTGTTATCTCTTTTGTCGAAAATCAGCCGTTTTTGCTCGAACATTAAATGCCTCCAAATGGTATTTAATTAACTTCCCGAGCCCCTGGAAGCATGAAAATCACTTTAAACATGCTAATTTTAGCTCTAACACTGATGATCCACCTACAAATGTGAACTGACGTTCAAAAATAAAACATTTGAAAACGGACCATTTTCCACATTTCTGAAGCATGACGTAATGGGGGGGTGTTATCTCTTTTGTCGAAAATCAGCCGTTTTTGCTCGAACATCAAATGCCTCCAAATGGTATTTAATTAACTTCCCGGGGTGAAGAAACCCTTTTTGAGAACTCAGAGTGAGTAAATTGGCCATTTTCATGCACTTTTAACCATTCCATAAATCTTGTGTTTTGGGCCCCTGGAAGCATGAAAATCACTTTAAACATGCTAATTTTAGCTCTAACACTGATGATCCACCTACAAATGTGAACTGACGTTCAAAAATAAAACATTTGAAAACGGACCATTTTCCACATTTCTGACGCATGACGTAATGGGGGGGTGTTATCTCTTTTGTCGAAAATCTGCCGTTTTTGCTCGAACATTAAATGCCTCCAAATGGTATTTAATTAACTTCCCGGGGTGAAGAAACCCTTTTTGAGAACTCAGAGTGGGTAAATTGGCCATTTTCATGCACTTTTAACCATTCCATAAATCTTGTGTTTAGGGCCCCTGGGAGCATGAAAATCACTTTAAACATGCTAATTTTAGCTCTAACACTGATGATCCACCTACAAATGTGAACTGACGTTCAAAAATAAAACATTTGAAAACGGACCATTTTCCACATTTCTGAAGCAGGACGTAATGGGGGGGTGTTATCTCTTTTGTCGAAAATCAGCCGTTTTTGCTCGAACATTAAATGCCTCCAAATGGTATTTAATTAACTTCCCGAGCCCCTGGAAGCATGAAAATCACTTTAAACATGCTAATTTTAGCTCTAACACTGATGATCCACCTACAAATGTGAACTGACGTTCAAAAATAAAACATTTGAAAACGGACCATTTTCCACATTTCTGAAGCATGACGTAATGGGGGGGTGTTATCTCTTTTGTCGAAAATCAGCCGTTTTTGCTCGAACATTAAATGCCTCCAAATGGTATTTAATTAACTTCCCGGGGTGAAGAAACCCTTTTTGAGAACTCAGAGTGAGTAAATTGGCCATTTTCATGCACTTTTAACCATTCCATAAATCTTGTGTTTTGGGCCCCTGGAAGCATGAAAATCACTTTAAACATGCTAATTTTAGCTCTAACACTGATGATCCACCTACAAATGTGAACTGACGTTCAAAAATAAAACATTTGAAAACGGACCATTTTCCACATTTCTGAAGCATGACGTAATGGGGGGGTGTTATCTCTTTTGTCGAAAATCATCCGTTTTTGCTCGAACATTAAATGCCTCCAAATGGTATTTAATTAACTTCCCGAGCCCCTGGAAGCATGAAAATCACTTTAAACATGCTAATTTTAGCTCTAACACTGATGATCCACCTACAAATGTGAACTGACGTTCAAAAATAAAACATTTGAAAACGGACCATTTTCCACATTTCTGAAGCATGACGTAATGGGGGGGTGTTATCTCTTTTGTCGAAAATCAGCCGTTTTTGCTCGAACATTAAATGCCTCCAAATGGTATTTAATTAACTTCCCGGGGTGAAGAAACCCTTTTTGAGAACTCAGAGTGAGTAAATTGGCCATTTTCATGCACTTTTAACCATTCCATAAATCTTGTGTTTTGGGCCCCTGGAAGCATGAAAATCACTTTAAACATGCTAATTTTAGCTCTAACACTGATGATCCACCTACAAATGTGAACTGACGTTCAAAAATAAAACATTTGAAAACGGACCATTTTCCACATTTCTGAAGCATGACGTAATGGGGGGGTGTTATCTCTTTTGTCGAAAATCAGCCGTTTTTGCTCGAACATTAAATGCCTCCAAATGGTATTTAATTAACTTCCCGAGCCCCTGGAAGCATGAAAATCACTTTAAACATGCTAATTTTAGCTCTAACACTGATGATCCACCTACAAATGTGAACTGACGTTCAAAAATAAAACATTTGAAAACGGACCATTTTCCACATTTCTGAAGCATGACGTAATGGGGGGGTGTTATCTCTTTTGTCGAAAATCAGCCGTTTTTGCTCGAACATTAAATGCCTCCAAATGGTATTTAATTAACTTCCCGGGGTGAAGAAACCCTTTTTGAGAACTCAGAGTGAGTAAATTGGCCATTTTCATGCACTTTTAACCATTCCATAAATCTTGTGTTTTGGGCCCCTGGAAGCATGAAAATCACTTTAAACATGCTAATTTTAGCTCTAACACTGATGATCCACCTACAAATGTGAACTGACGTTCAAAAATAAAACATTTGAAAACGGACCATTTTCCACATTTCTGAAGCATGACGTAATGGGGGGGTGTTATTTCTTTTGTCGAAAATCAGCCGTTTTTGCTCGAACATTAAATGCCTCCAAATGGTATTTAATTAACTTCCCGAGCCCCTGGAAGCATGAAAATCACTTTAAACATGCTAATTTTAGCTCTAACACTGATGATCCACCTACAAATGTGAACTGACGTTCAAAAATAAAACATTTGAAAACGGACCATTTTCCACATTTCTGAAGCATGACGTAATGGGGGGGTGTTATCTCTTTTGTCGAAAATCAGCCGTTTTTGCTCGAACATTAAATGCCTCCAAATGGTATTTATTTCACTTCCCGGGGTGAAGAAACCCTTTTTGAGAACACAGAGTGATTAAATTGGCCATTTTCATGCACTTTTAACCATTCCATTAATCTTGTGTTTTGGGCCCCTGGAAGCATGAAAATCACTTTAAACATGCTAATTTTAGCTCTAACACTGATGATCCACCTACAAATGTGAACTGACGTTCAAAAATAAAACATTTCAAAACGGACCATTTTCCACATTTCTGAAGCATGACGTAATGGGGGGGTGTTATCTCTTTTGTCGAAAATCAGCCGTTTTTGCTCGAACATTAAATGCCTCCAAATGGTATTTAATTAACTTCCCGAGCCCCTGGAAGCATGAAAATCACTTTAAACATGCTAATTTTAGCTCTAACACTGATGATCCACCTACAAATGTGAACTGACGTTCAAAAATAAAACATTTGAAAACGGACCATTTTCCACATTTCTGAAGCATGATGTAATGGGGGGGTGTTATCTCTTTTGTCGAAAATCAGCCGTTTTTGCTCGAACATTAAATGCCTCCAAATGGTATTTATTTCACTTCCCGAGCCCCTGGAAGCATGAAAATCACTTTAAACATGCTAATTTTAGCTCTAACACTGATGATCCACCTACAAATGTGAACTGACGTTCAAAAATAAAACATTTGAAAACGGACCATTTTCCACATTTCTGAAGCATGACGTAATGGGGGGGTGTTATCTCTTTTGTCGAAAATCAGCCGTTTTTGCTCGAACATTAAATGCCTCCAAATGGTATTTATTTCACTTCCCGGGGTGAAGAAACCCTTTTTGAGAACTCAGAGTGAGTAAATTGGCCATTTTCATGCACTTTTAACCATTCCATTAATCTTGTGTTTTGGGCCCCTGGAAGCATGAAAATCACTTTAAACATGCTAATTTTAGCTCTAACACTGATGATCCACCTACAAATGTGAACTGACGGTCAAAAATAAAACATTTGAAAACGGACCATTTTCCACATTTCTGAAGCATGACGTAATGGGGGGGGTGTTATCTCTTTTGTCGAAAATCAGCCGTTTTTGCTCGAACATTAAATGCCTCCAAATGGTATTTAATTAACTTCCCGAGCCCCTGGAAGCATGAAAATCACTTTAAACATGCTAATTTTAGCTCTAACACTGATGATCCACCTACAAATGTGAACTGACGTTCAAAAATAAAACATTTGAAAACGGACCATTTTCCACATTTCTGAAGCATGACGTAATGGGGGGGTGTTATCTCTTTTGTCGAAAATCTGCCGTTTTTGCTCGAACATTAAATGCCTCCAAATGGTATTTAATTAACTTCCCGGGGTGAAGAAACCCTTTTTGAGAACTCAGAGTGAGTAAATTGGCCATTTTCATGCACTTTTAACCATTCCATAAATCTTGTGTTTTGGGCCCCTGGAAGCATGAAAATCACTTTAAACATGCTAATTTTAGCTCTAACACTGATGATCCACCTACAAATGTGAACTGACGTTCAAAAATAAAACATTTGAAAACGGACCATTTTCCACATTTCTGAAGCATGACGTAATGGGGGGGTGTTATCTCTTTTGTCGAAAATCAGCCGTTTTTGCTCGAACATTAAATGCCTCCAAATGGTATTTAATTAACTTCCCGAGCCCCTGGAAGCATGAAAATCACTTTAAACATGCTAATTTTAGCTCTAACACTGATGATCCACCTACAAATGTGAACTGACGTTCAAAAATAAAACATTTGAAAACGGACCATTTTCCACATTTCTGAAGCATGACGTAATGGGGGGGTGTTATCTCTTTTGTCGAAAATCAGCCGTTTTTGCTCGAACATTAAATGCCTCCAAATGGTATTTAATTAACTTCCCGGGGTGAAGAAACCCTTTTTGAGAACTCAGAGTGAGTAAATTGGCCATTTTCATGCACTTTTAACCATTCCATAAATCTTGTGTTTTGGGCCCCTGGAAGCATGAAAATCACTTTAAACATGCTAATTTTAGCTCTAACACTGATGATCCACCTACAAATGTGAACTGACGTTCAAAAATAAAACATTTGAAAACGGACCATTTTCCACATTTCTGAAGCATGACGTAATGGGGGGGTGTTATTTCTTTTGTCGAAAATCAGCCGTTTTTGCTCGAACATTAAATGCCTCCAAATGGTATTTAATTAACTTCCCGAGCCCCTGGAAGCATGAAAATCACTTTAAACATGCTAATTTTAGCTCTAACACTGATGATCCACCTACAAATGTGAACTGACGTTCAAAAATAAAACATTTGAAAACGGACCATTTTCCACATTTCTGAAGCATGACGTAATGGGGGGGTGTTATCTCTTTTGTCGAAAATCAGCCGTTTTTGCTCGAACATTAAATGCCTCCAAATGGTATTTATTTCACTTCTAGAGCCCCTGGAAGCATGAAAATCACTTTAAACATGCTAATTTTAGCTCTAACACTGATGATCCACCTAGAAATGTGAACTGACGTTCAAAAATAAAACATTTGAAAACGGACCATTTTCCACATTTCTGAAGCATGAAGTAATGGGGGGGTGTTATCTCTTTTGTCGAAAATCAGCCGTTTTTGCTCGAACATTAAATGCCTCCAAATGGTATTTCATTAACTTCCCGAGCCCCTGGAAGCATGAAAATCACTTTAAACATGCTAATTTTAGCTCTAACACTGATGATCCACCTACAAATGTGAACTGACGTTCAAAAATAAAACATTTGAAAACGGACCATTTTCCACATTTCTGAAGCATTACGTAATGGGGGGGTGTTATCTCTTTTGTCGAAAATCAGCCGTTTTTGCTCGAACATTAAATGCCTCCAAATGGTATTTAATTAACTTCCCGGGGTGAAGAAACCCTTTTTGAGAACTCAGAGTGAGTAAATTGGCCATTTTCATGCACTTTTAACCATTCCATAAATCTTGTGTTTAGGGCCCCTGGAAGCATGAAAATCACTTTAAACATGCTAATTTTAGCTCTAACACTGATGATCCACCTACAAATGTGAACTGACGTTCAAAAATAAAACATTTGAAAACGGACCATTTTCCACATTTCTGAAGCATGACGTAATGGGGGGGTGTTATCTCTTTTGTCGAAAATCAGCCGTTTTTGCTCGAACATTAAATGCCTCCAAATGGTATTTATTTCACTTCCCGAGCCCCTGGAAGCATGAAAATCACTTTAAACATGCTAATTTTAGCTCTAACACTGATGATCCACCTACAAATGTGAACTGACGTTCAAAAATAAAACATTTGAAAACGGACCATTTTCCACATTTCTGAAGCATGACGTAATGGGGGGGTGTTATCTCTTTTGTCGAAAATCAGCCGTTTTTGCTCGAACATTAAATGCCTCCAAATGGTATTTAATTAACTTCCCGAGCCCCTGGAAGCATGAAAATCACTTTAAACATGCTAATTTTAGCTCTAACACTGATGATCCACCTACAAATGTGAACTGACGTTCAAAAATAAAACATTTGAAAACGGACCATTTTCCACATTTCTGAAGCATGACGTAATGGGGGGGTGTTATCTCTTTTGTCGAAAATCAGCCGTTTTTGCTCGAACATCAAATGCCTCCAAATGGTATTTAATTAACTTCCCGGGGTGAAGAAACCCTTTTTGAGAACTCAGAGTGGGTAAATTGGCCATTTTCATGCACTTTTAACCATTCCATAAATCTTGTGTTTAGGGCCCCTGGGAGCATGAAAATCACTTTAAACATGCTAATTTTAGCTCTAACACTGATGATCCACCTACAAATGTGAACTGACGTTCAAAAATAAAACATTTGAAAACGGACCATTTTCCACATTTCTGAAGCAGGACGTAATGGGGGGGTGTTATCTCTTTTGTCGAAAATCAGCCGTTTTTGCTCGAACATTAAATGCCTCCAAATGGTATTTAATTAACTTCCCGAGCCCCTGAAAGCATGAAAATCACTTTAAACATGCTAATTTTAGCTCTAACACTGATGATCCACCTACAAATGTGAACTGACGTTCAAAAATAAAACATTTGAAAACGGACCATTTTCCACATTTCTGAAGCATGACGTAATGGGGGGGTGTTATCTCTTTTGTCGAAAATCAGCCGTTTTTGCTCGAACATTAAATGCCTCCAAATGGTATTTAATTAACTTCCCAGGGTGAAGAAACCCTTTTTGAGAACTCAGAGTGAGTAAATTGGCCATTTTCATGCACTTTTAACCATTCCATAAATCTTGTGTTTTGGGCCCCTGGAAGCATGAAAATCACTTTAAACATGCTAATTTTAGCTCTAACACTGATGATCCACCTACAAATGTGAACTGACGTTCAAAAATAAAACATTTGAAAACGGACCATTTTCCACATTTCTGAAGCATGACGTAATGGGGGGGTGTTATCTCTTTTGTCGAAAATCAGCCGTTTTTGCTCGAACATTAAATGCCTCCAAATGGTATTTAATTAACTTCCCGAGCCCCTGGAAGCATGAAAATCACTTTAAACATGCTAATTTTAGCTCTAACACTGATGATCCACCTACAAATGTGAACTGACGTTCAAAAATAAAACATTTGAAAACGGACCATTTTCCACATTTCTGAAGCATGACGTAATGGGGGGGTGTTATCTCTTTTGTCGAAAATCAGCCGTTTTTGCTCGAACATTAAATGCCTCCAAATGGTATTTATTTCACTTCTAGAGCCCCTGGAAGCATGAAAATCACTTTAAACATGCTAATTTTAGCTCTAACACTGATGATCCACCTAGAAATGTGAACTGACGTTCAAAAATAAAACATTTGAAAACGGACCATTTTCCACATTTCTGAAGCATGAAGTAATGGGGGGGTGTTATCTCTTTTGTCGAAAATCAGCCGTTTTTGCTCGAACATTAAATGCCTCCAAATGGTATTTCATTAACTTCCCGAGCCCCTGGAAGCATGAAAATCACTTTAAACATGCTAATTTTAGCTCTAACACTGATGATCCACCTACAAATGTGAACTGACGTTCAAAAATAAAACATTTGAAAACGGACCATTTTCCACATTTCTGAAGCATTACGTAATGGGGGGGTGTTATCTCTTTTGTCGAAAATCAGCCGTTTTTGCTCGAACATTAAATGCCTCCAAATGGTATTTAATTAACTTCCCGGGGTGAAGAAACCCTTTTTGAGAACTCAGAGTGAGTAAATTGGCCATTTTCATGCACTTTTAACCATTCCATAAATCTTGTGTTTAGGGCCCCTGGAAGCATGAAAATCACTTTAAACATGCTAATTTTAGCTCTAACACTGATGATCCACCTACAAATGTGAACTGACGTTCAAAAATAAAACATTTGAAAACGGACCATTTTCCACATTTCTGAAGCATGACGTAATGGGGGGGTGTTATCTCTTTTGTCGAAAATCAGCCGTTTTTGCTCGAACATTAAATGCCTCCAAATGGTATTTATTTCACTTCCCGAGCCCCTGGAAGCATGAAAATCACTTTAAACATGCTAATTTTAGCTCTAACACTGATGATCCACCTACAAATGTGAACTGACGTTCAAAAATAAAACATTTGAAAACGGACCATTTTCCACATTTCTGAAGCAGGACGTAATGGGGGGGTGTTATCTCTTTTGTCGAAAATCAGCCGTTTTTGCTCGAACATTAAATGCCTCCAAATGGTATTTAATTAACTTCCCGAGCCCCTGAAAGCATGAAAATCACTTTAAACATGCTAATTTTAGCTCTAACACTGATGATCCACCTACAAATGTGAACTGACGTTCAAAAATAAAACATTTGAAAACGGACCATTTTCCACATTTCTGAAGCATGACGTAATGGGGGGGTGTTATCTCTTTTGTCGAAAATCAGCCGTTTTTGCTCGAACATTAAATGCCTCCAAATGGTATTTAATTAACTTCCCGGGGTGAAGAAACCCTTTTTGATAACTCAGAGTGAGTAAATTGGCCATTTTCATGCACTTTTAACCATTCCATAAATCTTGTGTTTTGGGCCCCTGGAAGCATGAAAATCACTTTAAACATGCTAATTTTAGCTCTAACACTGATGATCCACCTACAAATGTGAACTGACGTTCAAAAATAAAACATTTGAAAACGGACCATTTTCCACATTTCTGAAGCATGACGTAATGGGGGGGTGTTATCTCTTTTGTCGAAAATCAGCCGTTTTTGCTCGAACATTAAATGCCTCCAAATGGTATTTAATTAACTTCCCGAGCCCCTGGAAGCATGAAAATCACTTTAAACATGCTAATTTTAGCTCTAACACTGATGATCCACCTACAAATGTGAACTGACGTTCAAAAATAAAACATTTGAAAACGGACCATTTTCCACATTTCTGAAGCATGACGTAATGGGGGGGTGTTATCTCTTTTGTCGAAAATCAGCCGTTTTTGCTCGAACATTAAATGCCTCCAAATGGTATTTAATTAACTTCCCGAGCCCCTGGAAGCATGAAAATCACTTTAAACATGCTAATTTTAGCTCTAACACTGATGATCCACCTACAAATGTGAACTGACGTTCAAAAATAAAACATTTGAAAACGGACCATTTTCCACATTTCTGAAGCATGACGTAATGGGGGGGTGTTATCTCTTTTGTCGAAAATCAGCCGTTTTTGCTCGAACATTAAATGCCTCCAAATGGTATTTATTTCACTTCCCGGGGTGAAGAAACCCTTTTTGAGAACACAGAGTGAGTAAATTGGCCATTTTCATGCACTTTTAACCATTCCATTAATCTTGTGTTTTGGGCCCCTGGAAGCATGAAAATCACTTTAAACATGCTAATTTTAGCTCTAACACTGATGATCCACCTACAAATGTGAACTGACGTTCAAAAATAAAACATTTGAAAACGGACCATTTTCCACATTTCTGAAGCATGACGTAATGGGGGGGTGTTATCTCTTTTGTCGAAAATCAGCCGTTTTTGCTCGAACATTAAATGCCTCCAAATGGTATTTAATTAACTTCCCGAGCCCCTGGAAGCATGAAAATCACTTTAAACATGCTAATTTTAGCTCTAACACTGATGATCCACCTACAAATGTGAACTGACGTTCAAAAATAAAACATTTGAAAACGGACCATTTTCCACATTTCTGAAGCATGATGTAATGGGGGGGGTGTTATCTCTTTTGTCGAAAATCAGCCGTTTTTGCTCGAACATTAAATGCCTCCAAATGGTATTTAATTAACTTCCCGAGCCCCTGGAAGCATGAAAATCACTTTAAACATGCTAATTTTAGCTCTAACACTGATGATCCACCTACAAATGTGAACTGACGTTCAAAAATAAAACATTTGAAAACGGACCATTTTCCACATTTCTGAAGCATGACGTAATGGGGGGGTGTTATCTCTTTTGTCGAAAATCTGCCGTTTTTGCTCGAACATTAAATGCCTCCAAATGGTATTTAATTAACTTCCCGGGGTGAAGAAACCCTTTTTGAGAACTCAGAGTGAGTAAATTGGCCATTTTCATGCACTTTTAACCATTCCATAAATCTTGTGTTTTGGGCCCCTGGAAGCATGAAAATCACTTTAAACATGCTAATTTTAGCTCTAACACTGATGATCCACCTACAAATGTGAACTGACGTTCAAAAATAAAACATTTGAAAACGGACCATTTTCCACATTTCTGAAGCATGACGTAATGGGGGGGTGTTATCTCTTTTGTCGAAAATCAGCCGTTTTTGCTCGAACATTAAATGCCTCCAAATGGTATTTAATTAACTTCCCGAGCCCCTGGAAGCATGAAAATCACTTTAAACATGCTAATTTTAGCTCTAACACTGATGATCCACCTACAAATGTGAACTGACGTTCAAAAATAAAACATTTGAAAATGGACCATTTTCCACATTTCTGAAGCATGACGTAATGGGGGGGTGTTATCTCTTTTGTCGAAAATCAGCTGTTTTTGCTCGAACATTAAATGCCTCCAAATGGTATTTAATTAACTTCCCGGGGTGAAGAAACCCTTTTTGAGAACTCAGAGTGAGTAAATTGGCCATTTTCATGCACTTTTAACCATTCCATAAATCTTGTGTTTTGGGCCCCTGGAAGCATGAAAATCACTTTAAACATGCTAATTTTAGCTCTAACACTGATGATCCACCTACAAATGTGAACTGACGTTCAAAAATAAAACATTTGAAAACGGACCATTTTCCACATTTCTGAAGCATGACGTAATGGGGGGGTGTTATTTCTTTTGTCGAAAATCAGCCGTTTTTGCTCGAACATTAAATGCCTCCAAATGGTATTTAATTAACTTCCCGAGCCCCTGGAAGCATGAAAATCACTTTAAACATGCTAATTTTAGCTCTAACACTGATGATCCACCTACAAATGTGAACTGACGTTCAAAAATAAAACATTTGAAAACGGACCATTTTCCACATTTCTGAAGCATGACGTAATGGGGGGGTGTTATCTCTTTTGTCGAAAATCAGCCGTTTTTGCTCGAACATTAAATGCCTCCAAATGGTATTTATTTCACTTCTAGAGCCCCTGGAAGCATGAAAATCACTTTAAACATGCTAATTTTAGCTCTAACACTGATGATCCACCTACAAATGTGAACTGACGTTCAAAAATAAAACATTTGAAAACGGACCATTTTCCACATTTCTGAAGCATGAAGTAATGGGGGGGTGTTATCTCTTTTGTCGAAAATCAGCCGTTTTTGCTCGAACATTAAATGCCTCCAAATGGTATTTAATTAACTTCCCGAGCCCCTGGAAGCATGAAAATCACTTTAAACATGCTAATTTTAGCTCTAACACTGATGATCCACCTACAAATGTGAACTGACGTTCAAAAATAAAACATTTGAAAACGGACCATTTTCCACATTTCTGAAGCATGACGTAATGGGGGGGTGTTATCTCTTTTGTCGAAAATCAGCCGTTTTTGCTCGAACATTAAATGCCTCCAAATGGTATTTAATTAACTTCCCGGGGTGAAGAAACCCTTTTTGAGAACTCAGAGTGAGTAAATTGGCCATTTTCATGCACTTTTAACCATTCCATAAATCTTGTGTTTAGGGCCCCTGGAAGCATGAAAATCACTTTAAACATGCTAATTTTAGCTCTAACACTGATGATCCACCTACAAATGTGAACTGACGTTCAAAAATAAAACATTTGAAAACGGACCATTTTCCACATTTCTGAAGCATGACGTAATGGGGGGGTGTTATCTCTTTTGTCGAAAATCAGCCGTTTTTGCTCGAACATTAAATGCCTCCAAATGGTATTTATTTCACTTCCCGAGCCCCTGGAAGCATGAAAATCACTTTAAACATGCTAATTTTAGCTCTAACACTGATGATCCACCTACAAATGTGAACTGACGTTCAAAAATAAAACATTTGAAAACGGACCATTTTCCACATTTCTGAAGCATGACGTAATGGGGGGGTGTTATCTCTTTTGTCGAAAATCAGCCGTTTTTGCTCGAACATTAAATGCCTCCAAATGGTATTTAATTAACTTCCCGAGCCCCTGGAAGCATGAAAATCACTTTAAACATGCTAATTTTAGCTCTAACACTGATGATCCACCTACAAATGTGAACTGACGTTCAAAAATAAAACATTTGAAAACGGACCATTTTCCACATTTCTGAAGCATGACGTAATGGGGGGGTGTTATCTCTTTTGTCGAAAATCAGCCGTTTTTGCTCGAACATTAAATGCCTCCAAATGGTATTTATTTCACTTCCCGGGGTGAAGAAACCCTTTTTGAGAACACAGAGTGAGTAAATTGGCCATTTTCATGCACTTTTAACCATTCCATTAATCTTGTGTTTTGGGCCCCTGGAAGCATGAAAATCACTTTAAACATGCTAATTTTAGCTCTAACACTGATGATCCACCTACAAATGTGAACTGACGTTCAAAAATAAAACATTTGAAAACGGACCATTTTCCACATTTCTGAAGCATGACGTAATGGGGGGGTGTTATCTCTTTTGTCGAAAATCAGCCGTTTTTGCTCGAACATTAAATGCCTCCAAATGGTATTTAATTAACTTCCCGAACCCCTGGAAGCATGAAAATCACTTTAAACATGCTAATTTTAGCTCTAACACTGATGATCCACCTACAAATGTGAACTGACGTTCAAAAATAAAACATTTGAAAACGGACCATTTTCCACATTTCTGAAGCATGACGTAATGGGGGGGTGTTATCTCTTTTGTCGAAAATCAGCCGTTTTTGCTCGAACATTAAATGCCTCCAAATGGTATTTATTTCACTTCCCGAGCCCCTGGAAGCATGAAAATCACTTTAAACATGCTAATTTTAGCTCTAACACTGATGATCCACCTACAAATGTGAACTGACGTTCAAAAATAAAACATTTGAAAACGGACCATTTTCCACATTTCTGAAGCATGACGTAATGGGGGGGTGTTATCTCTTTTGTCGAAAATCAGCCGTTTTTGCTCGAACATTAAATGCCTCCAAATGGTATTTAATTAACTTCCCGGGGTGAAGAAACCCTTTTTGAGAACTCAGAGTGAGTAAATTGGCCATTTTCATGCACTTTTAACCATTCCATAAATCTTGTGTTTTGGGCCCCTGGAAGCATGAAAATCACTTTAAACATGCTAATTTTAGCTCTAACACTGATGATCCACCTACAAATGTGAACTGACGTTCAAAAATAAAACATTTGAAAACGGACCATTTTCCACATTTCTGACGCATGACGTAATGGGGGGGTGTTATCTCTTTTGTCGAAAATCTGCCGTTTTTGCTCGAACATTAAATGCCTCCAAATGGTATTTAATTAACTTCCCGGGGTGAAGAAACCCTTTTTGAGAACTCAGAGTGGGTAAATTGGCCATTTTCATGCACTTTTAACCATTCCATAAATCTTGTGTTTAGGGCCCCTGGGAGCATGAAAATCACTTTAAACATGCTAATTTTAGCTCTAACACTGATGATCCACCTACAAATGTGAACTGACGTTCAAAAATAAAACATTTGAAAACGGACCATTTTCCACATTTCTGAAGCAGGACGTAATGGGGGGGTGTTATCTCTTTTGTCGAAAATCAGCCGTTTTTGCTCGAACATTAAATGCCTCCAAATGGTATTTAATTAACTTCCCGACCCCCTGGAAGCATGAAAATCACTTTAAACATGCTAATTTTAGCTCTAACACTGATGATCCACCTACAAATGTGAACTGACGTTCAAAAATAAAACATTTGAAAACGGACCATTTTCCACATTTCTGAAGCATGACGTAATGGGGGGGTGTTATCTCTTTTGTCGAAAATCAGCCGTTTTTGCTCGAACATTAAATGCCTCCAAATGGTATTTAATTAACTTCCCGGGGTGAAGAAACCCTTTTTGAGAACTCAGAGTGAGTAAATTGGCCATTTTCATGCACTTTTAACCATTCCATAAATCTTGTGTTTTGGGCCCCTGGAAGCATGAAAATCACTTTAAACATGCTAATTTTAGCTCTAACACTGATGATCCACCTACAAATGTGAACTGACGTTCAAAAATAAAACATTTGAAAACGGACCATTTTCCACATTTCTGAAGCATGACGTAATGGGGGGGTGTTATTTCTTTTGTCGAAAATCAGCCGTTTTTGCTCGAACATTAAATGCCTCCAAATGGTATTTAATTAACTTCCCGAGCCCCTGGAAGCATGAAAATCACTTTAAACATGCTAATTTTAGCTCTAACACTGATGATCCACCTACAAATGTGAACTGACGTTCAAAAATAAAACATTTGAAAACGGACCATTTTCCACATTTCTGAAGCATGACGTAATGGGGGGGTGTTATCTCTTTTGTCGAAAATCAGCCGTTTTTGCTCGAACATTAAATGCCTCCAAATGGTATTTATTTCACTTCCCGAGCCCCTGGAAGCATGAAAATCACTTTAAACATGCTAATTTTAGCTCTAACACTGATGATCCACCTACAAATGTGAACTGACTTTCAAAAATAAAACATTTGAAAACGGACCATTTTCCACATTTCTGAAGCATGAAGTAATGGGGGGGTGTTATCTCTTTTGTCGAAAATCAGCCGTTTTTGCTCGAACATTAAATGCCTCCAAATGGTATTTAATTAACTTCCCGAGCCCCTGGAAGCATGAAAATCACTTTAAACATGCTAATTTTAGCTCTAACACTGATGATCCACCTACAAATGTGAACTGACGTTCAAAAATAAAACATTTGAAAACGGACTATTTTCCACATTTCTGAAGCATGACGTAATGGGGGGGTGTTATCTCTTTTGTCGAAAATCAGCCGTTTTTGCTCGAACATTAAATGCCTCCAAATGGTATTTAATTAACTTCCCGGGGTGAAGAAACCCTTTTTGAGAACTCAGAGTGAGTAAATTGGCCATTTTCATGCACTTTTAACCATTTCATAAATCTTGTGTTTTGGGCTCCTGGAAGCATGAAAATCACTTTAAACATGCTAATTTTAGCTCTAACACTGATGATCCACCTACAAATGTGAACTGACGTTCAAAAATAAAACATTTGAAAACGGACCATTTTCCACATTTCTGAAGCATGACGTAATGGGGGGGTGTTATCTCTTTTGTCGAAAATCAGCCGTTTTTGCTCGAACATTAAATGCCTCCAAATGGTATTTAATTAACTTCCTGAGCCCCTGGAAGCATGAAAATCACTTTAAACATGCTAATTTTAGCTCTAACACTGATGATCCACCTACAAATGTGAACTGACGTTCAAAAATAAAACATTTGAAAACGGACCATTTTCCACATTTCTGAAGCATGACGTAATGGGGGGGTGTTATCTCTTTTGTCGAAAATCAGCCGTTTTTGCTCGAACATTAAATGCCTCCAAATGGTATTTATTTCACTTCCCGGGGTGAAGAAACCCTTTTTGAGAACACAGAGTGAGTAAATTGGCCATTTTCATGCACTTTTAACCATTCCATTAATCTTGTGTTTTGGGCCCCTGGAAGCATGAAAATCACTTTAAACATGCTAATTTTAGCTCTAACACTGATGATCCACCTACAAATGTGAACTGACGTTCAAAAATAAAACATTTGAAAACGGACCATTTTCCACATTTCTGAAGCATGACGTAATGGGGGGGTGTTATCTCTTTTGTCGAAAATCAGCCGTTTTTGCTCGAACATTAAATGCCTCCAAATGGTATTTAATTAACTTCCCGAACCCCTGGAAGCATGAAAATCACTTTAAACATGCTAATTTTAGCTCTAACACTGATGATCCACCTACAAATGTGAACTGACGTTCAAAAATAAAACATTTGAAAACGGACCATTTTCCACATTTCTGAAGCATGATGTAATGGGGGGGTGTTATCTCTTTTGTCGAAAATCAGCCGTTTTTGCTCGAACATTAAATGCCTCCAAATGGTATTTATTTCACTTCCCGAGCCCCTGGAAGCATGAAAATCACTTTAAACATGCTAATTTTAGCTCTAACACTGATGATCCACCTACAAATGTGAACTGACGTTCAAAAATAAAACATTTGAAAACGGACCATTTTCCACATTTCTGAAGCATGACGTAATGGGGGGGTGTTATCTCTTTTGTCGAAAATCAGCCGTTTTTGCTCGAACATTAAATGCCTCCAAATGGTATTTATTTCACATCCCGGGGTGAAGAAACCCTTTTTGAGAACTCAGAGTGAGTAAATTGGCCATTTTCATGCACTTTTAACCATTCCATTAATCTTGTGTTTTGGGCCCCTGGAAGCATGAAAATCACTTTAAACATGCTAATTTTAGCTCTAACACTGATGATCCACCTACAAATGTGAACTGACGTTCAAAAATAAAACATTTGAAAACGGACCATTTTCCACATTTCTGAAGCATGACGTAATGGGGGGGTGTTATCTCTTTTGTCGAAAATCAGCCGTTTTTGCTCGAACATTAAATGCCTCCAAATGGTATTTAATTAACTTCCCGAGCCCCTGGAAGCATGAAAATCACTTTAAACATGCTAATTTTAGCTCTAACACTGATGATCCACCTACAAATGTGAACTGACGTTCAAAAATAAAACATTTGAAAACGGACCATTTTCCACATTTCTGAAGCATGACGTAATGGGGGGGGTGTTATCTCTTTTGTCGAAAATCAGCCGTTTTTGCTCGAACATTAAATGCCTCCAAATGGTATTTAATTAACTTCCCGAGCCCCTGGAAGCATGAAAATCACTTTAAACATGCTAATTTTAGCTCTAACACTGATGATCCACCTACAAATGTGAACTGACGTTCAAAAATAAAACATTTGAAAACGGACCATTTTCCACATTTCTGAAGCATGACGTAATGGGGGGGTGTTATCTCTTTTGTCGAAAATCAGCTGTTTTTGCTCGAACATTAAATGCCTCCAAATGGTATTTAATTAACTTCCCGGGGTGAAGAAACCCTTTTTGAGAACTCAGAGTGAGTAAATTGGCCATTTTCATGCACTTTTAACCATTCCATAAATCTTGTGTTTTGGGCTCCTGGAAGCATGAAAATCACTTTAAACATGCTAATTTTAGCTCTAACACTGATGATCCACCTACAAATGTGAACTGACGTTCAAAAATAAAACATTTGAAAACGGACCATTTTCCACATTTCTGAAGCATGACGTAATGGGGGGGTGTTATCTCTTTTGTCGAAAATCAGCCGTTTTTGCTCGAACATTAAATGCCTCCAAATGGTATTTAATTAACTTCCCGAGCCCCTGGAAGCATGAAAATCACTTTAAACATGCTAATTTTAGCTCTAACACTGATGATCCACCTACAAATGTGAACTGACGTTCAAAAATAAAACATTTGAAAACGGACCATTTTCCACATTTCTGAAGCATGACGTAATGGGGGGGTGTTATCTCTTTTGTCGAAAATCAGCCGTTTTTGCTCGAACATTAAATGCCTCCAAATGGTATTTATTTCACTTCCCGGGGTGAAGAAACCCTTTTTGAGAACACAGAGTGAGTAAATTGGCCATTTTCATGCACTTTTAACCATTCCATTAATCTTGTGTTTTGGGCCCCTGGAAGCATGAAAATCACTTTAAACATGCTAATTTTAGCTCTAACACTGATGATCCACCTACAAATGTGAACTGACGTTCAAAAATAAAACATTTGAAAACGGACCATTTTCCACATTTCTGAAGCATGACGTAATGGGGGGGTGTTATCTCTTTTGTCGAAAATCAGCCGTTTTTGCTCGAACATTAAATGCCTCCAAATGGTATTTAATTAACTTCCCGAGCCCCTGGAAGCATGAAAATCACTTTAAACATGCTAATTTTAGCTCTAACACTGATGATCCACCTACAAATGTGAACTGACGTTCAAAAATAAAACATTTGAAAACGGACCATTTTCCACATTTCTGAAGCATGATGTAATGGGGGGGTGTTATCTCTTTTGTCGAAAATCAGCCGTTTTTGCTCGAACATTAAATGCCTCCAAATGGTATTTATTTCACTTCCCGAGCCCCTGGAAGCATGAAAATCACTTTAAACATGCTAATTTTAGCTCTAACACTGATGATCCACCTACAAATGTGAACTGACGTTCAAAAATAAAACATTTGAAAACGGACCATTTTCCACATTTCTGAAGCATGACGTAATGGGGGGGTGTTATCTCTTTTGTCGAAAATCAGCCGTTTTTGCTCGAACATTAAATGCCTCCAAATGGTATTTATTTCACTTCCCGGGGTGAAGAAACCCTTTTTGAGAACTCAGAGTGAGTAAATTGGCCATTTTCATGCACTTTTAACCATTCCATTAATCTTGTGTTTTGGGCCCCTGGAAGCATGAAAATCACTTTAAACATGCTAATTTTAGCTCTAACACTGATGATCCACCTACAAATGTGAACTGACGTTCAAAAATAAAACATTTGAAAACGGACCATTTTCCACATTTCTGAAGCATGACGTAATGGGGGGGTGTTATCTCTTTTGTCGAAAATCAGCCGTTTTTGCTCGAACATTAAATGCCTCCAAATGGTATTTAATTAACTTCCCGAGCCCCTGGAAGCATGAAAATCACTTTAAACATGCTAATTTTAGCTCTAACACTGATGATCCACCTACAAATGTGAACTGACGTTCAAAAATAAAACATTTGAAAACGGACCATTTTCCACATTTCTGAAGCATGACGTAATGGGGGGGGTGTTATCTCTTTTGTCGAAAATCAGCCGTTTTTGCTCGAACATTAAATGCCTCCAAATGGTATTTAATTAACTTCCCGAGCCCCTGGAAGCATGAAAATCACTTTAAACATGCTAATTTTAGCTCTAACACTGATGATCCACCTACAAATGTGAACTGACGTTCAAAAATAAAACATTTGAAAACGGACCATTTTCCACATTTCTGAAGCATGACGTAATGGGGGGGTGTTATCTCTTTTGTCGAAAATCAGCCGTTTTTGCTCGAACATTAAATGCCTCCAAATGGTATTTAATTAACTTCCCGGGGTGAAGAAACCCTTTTTGAGAACTCAGAGTGAGTAAATTGGCCATTTTCATGCACTTTTAACCATTCCATAAATCTTGTGTTTTGGGCCCCTGGAAGCATGAAAATCACTTTAAACATGCTAATTTTAGCTCTAACACTGATGATCCACCTACAAATGTGAACTGACTTTCAAAAATAAAACATTTGAAAACGGACCATTTTCCACATTTCTGAAGCATGACGTAATGGGGGGGTGTTATCTCTTTTGTCGAAAATCAGCCGTTTTTGCTCGAACATTAAATGCCTCCAAATGGTATTTAATTAACTTCCCGAGCCCCTGGAAGCATGAAAATCACTTTAAACATGCTAATTTTAGCTCTAACACTGATGATCCACCTACAAATGTGAACTGACGTTCAAAAATAAAACATTTGAAAACGGACCATTTTCCACATTTCTGAAGCATGACGTAATGGGGGGGTGTTATCTCTTTTGTCGAAAATCAGCCGTTTTTGCTCGAACATTAAATGCCTCCAAATGGTATTTATTTCACTTCTAGAGCCCCTGGAAGCATGAAAATCACTTTAAACATGCTAATTTTAGCTCTAACACTGATGATCCACCTACAAATGTGAACTGATGTTCAAAAATAAAACATTTGAAAACGGACCATTTTCCATATTTCTGAAGCATGAAGTAATGGGGGGGTGTTATCTCTTTTGTCGAAAATCAGCCGTTTTTGCTCGAACATTAAATGCCTCCAAATGGTATTTAATTAACTTCCCGAGCCCCTGGAAGCATGAAAATCACTTTAAACATGCTAATTTTAGCTCTAACACTGATGATCCACCTACAAATGTGAACTGACGTTCAAAAATAAAACATTTGAAAACGGACCATTTTCCACATTTCTGAAGCATGACGTAATGGGGGGGTGTTATCTCTTTTGTCGAAAATCAGCCGTTTTTGCTCGAACATTAAATGCCTCCAAATGGTATTTAATTAACTTCCCGGGGTGAAGAAACCCTTTTTGAGAACTCAGAGTGAGTAAATTGGCCATTTTCATGCACTTTTAACCATTCCATAAATCTTGTGTTTAGGGCCCCTGGAAGCATGAAAATCACTTTAAACATGCTAATTTTAGCTCTAACACTGATGATCCACCTACAAATGTGAACTGACGTTCAAAAATAAAACATTTGAAAACGGACCATTTTCCACATTTCTGAAGCATGACGTAATGGGGGGGTGTTATCTCTTTTGTCGAAAATCAGCCGTTTTTGCTCGAACATTAAATGCCTCCAAATGGTATTTATTTCACTTCCCGAGCCCCTGGAAGCATGAAAATCACTTTAAACATGCTAATTTTAGCTCTAACACTGATGATCCACCTACAAATGTGAACTGACGTTCAAAAATAAAACATTTGAAAACGGACCATTTTCCACATTTCTGAAGCATGACGTAATGGGGGGGTGTTATCTCTTTTGTCGAAAATCAGCCGTTTTTGCTCGAACATTAAATGCCTCCAAATGGTATTTAATTAACTTCCCGAGCCCCTGGAAGCATGAAAATCACTTTAAACATGCTAATTTTAGCTCTAACACTGATGATCCACCTACAAATGTGAACTGACGTTCAAAAATAAAACATTTGAAAACGGACCATTTTCCACATTTCTGAAGCATGACGTAATGGGGGGGTGTTATCTCTTTTGTCGAAAATCAGCCGTTTTTGCTCGAACATTAAATGCCTCCAAATGGTATTTAATTAACTTCCCGGGGTGAAGAAACCCTTTTTGAGAACTCAGAGTGAGTAAATTGGCCATTTTCATGCACTTTTAACCATTCCATAAATCTTGTGTTTTGGGCCCCTGGAAGCATGAAAATCACTTTAAACATGCTAATTTTAGCTCTAACACTGATGATCCACCTACAAATGTGAACTGACGTTCAAAAATAAAACATTTGAAAACAGACCATTTTCCACATTTCTGACGCATGACGTAATGGGGGGGTGTTATCTCTTTTGTCGAAAATCAGCCGTTTTTGCTCGAACATTAAATGCCTCCAAATGGTATTTAATTAACTTCCCGAGCCCCTGGAAGCATGAAAATCACTTTAAACATGCTAATTTTAGCTCTAACACTGATGATCCACCTACAAATGTGAACTGACGTTCAAAAATAAAACATTTGAAAACGGACCATTTTCCACATTTCTGAAGCATGACGTAATGGGGGGGTGTTATCTCTTTTGTCGAAAATCAGCCGTTTTTGCTCGAACATTAAATGCCTCCAAATGGTATTTAATTAACTTCCCGGGGTGAAGAAACCCTTTTTGAGAACTCAGAGTGAGTAAATTGGCCATTTTCATGCACTTTTAACCATTCCATAAATCTTGTGTTTTGGGCCCCTGGAAGCATGAAAATCACTTTAAACATGCTAATTTTTAGCTCTAACACTGATGATCCACCTACAAATGTGAACTGACGTTCAAAAATAAAACATTTGAAAACGGACCATTTTCCACATTTCTGAAGCATGACGTAATGGGGGGGTGTTATTTCTTTTGTCGAAAATCAGCCGTTTTTGCTCGAACATTAAATGCCTCCAAATGGTATTTAATTAACTTCCCGAGCCCCTGGAAGCATGAAAATCACTTTAAACATGCTAATTTTAGCTCTAACACTGATGATCCACCTACAAATGTGAACTGACGTTCAAAAATAAAACATTTGAAAACGGACCATTTTCCACATTTCTGAAGCATGACGTAATGGGGGGGTGTTATCTCTTTTGTCGAAAATCAGCCGTTTTTGCTCGAACATTAAATGCCTCCAAATGGTATTTAATTAACTTCCCGGGGTGAAGAAACCCTTTTTGAGAACTCAGAGTGAGTAAATTGGCCATTTTCATGCACTTTTAACCATTCCATAAATCTTGTGTTTTGGGCCCCTGGAAGCATGAAAATCACTTTAAACATGCTAATTTTAGCTCTAACACTGATGATCCACCTACAAATGTGAACTGACGTTCAAAAATAAAACATTTGAAAACTGACCATTTTCCACATTTCTGAAGCATGACGTAATGGGGGGGTGTTATCTCTTTTGTCGAAAATCAGCCGTTTTTGCTCGAACATTAAATGCCTCCAAATGGTATTTATTTCACTTCCCAAGCCCCTGGAAGCATGAAAATCACTTTAAACATGCTAATTTTAGCTCTAACACTGATGATCCACCTACAAATGTGAACTGACGTTCAAAAATAAAACATTTGAAGACGGACCATTTTCCACATTTCTGAAGCATGACGTAATGGGGGGGTGTTATCTCTTTTGTCGAAAATCAGACGTTTTTGCTCGAACATTAAATGCCTCCAAATGGTATTTAATTAACTTCCCGGGGTGAAGAAACCCTTTTTGAGAACTCAGAGTGAGTAAATTGGCCATTTTCATGCACTTTTAACCATTCCATAAATCTTGTGTTTTGGGCCCCTGGAAGCATGAAAATCACTTTAAACATGCTAATTTTAGCTCTAACACTGATGATCCACCTACAAATGTGAACTGACGTTCAAAAATAAAACATTTGAAAACTGACCATTTTCCACATTTCTGAAGCATGACGTAATGGGGGGGTGTTATCTCTTTTGTCGAAAATCAGCCGTTTTTGCTCGAACATTAAATGCCTCCAAATGGTATTTATTTCACTTCCCGGGGTGAAGAAACCCTTTTTGTGAACTCAGAGTGAGTAAATTGGCCATTTTCATGCACTTTTAACCATTCCATTAATCTTGTGTTTTGGGCCCCTGGAAGCATGAAAATCACTTTAAACATGCTAATTTTAGCTCTAACACTGATGATCCACCTACAAATGTGAACTGACGTTCAAAAATAAAACATTTGAAAACGGACCATTTTCCACATTTCTGAAGCATGACGTAATGGGGGGGTGTTATCTCTTTTGTCGAAAATCAGCCGTTTTTGCTCGAACATTAAATGCCTCCAAATGGTATTTAATTAACTTCCCGAGCCCCTGGAAGCATGAAAATCACTTTAAACATGCTAATTTTAGCTCTAACACTGATGATCCACCTACAAATGTGAACTGACGTTCAAAAATAAAACATTTGAAAACGGACCATTTTCCACATTTCTGAAGCATGACGTAATGGGGGGGTGTTATCTCTTTTGTCGAAAATCAGCCGTTTTTGCTCGAACATTAAATGCCTCCAAATGGTATTTATTTCACTTCCCGAGCCCCTGGAAGCATGAAAATCACTTTAAACATGCTAATTTTAGCTCTAACACTGATGATCCACCTACAAATGTGAACTGACGTTCAAAAATAAAACATTTGAAAACGGACCATTTTCCACATTTCTGAAGCATGACGTAATGGGGGGGTGTTATCTCTTTTGTCGAAAATCAGCCGTTTTTGCTCGAACATTAAATGCCTCCAAATGGTATTTAATTAACTTCCCGGGGTGAAGAAACCCTTTTTGAGAACTCAGAGTGAGTAAATTGGCCATTTTCATGCACTTTTAACCATTCCATAAATCTTGTGTTTTGGGCCCCTGGAAGCATGAAAATCACTTTAAACATGCTAATTTTAGCTCTAACACTGATGATCCACCTACAAATGTGAACTGACGTTCAAAAATAAAACATTTGAAAACGGACCATTTTCCACATTTCTGAAGCATGACGTAATGGGGGGGTGTTATCTCTTTTGTCGAAAATCAGCCGTTTTTGCTCGAACATTAAATGCCTCCAAATGGTATTTAATTAACTTCCCGAGCCCCTGGAAGCATGAAAATCACTTTAAACATGCTAATTTTAGCTCTAACACTGATGATCCACCTACAAATGTGAACTGACGTTCAAAAATAAAACATTTGAAAACGGACCATTTTCCACATTTCTGAAGCATGACGTAATGGGGGGGTGTTATCTCTTTTGTCGAAAATCAGCCGTTTTTGCTCGAACATTAAATGCCTCCAAATGGTATTTAATTAACTTCCCGGGGTGAAGAAACCCTTTTTGAGAACTCAGAGTGAGTAAATTGGCCATTTTCATGCACTTTTAACCATTCCATAAATCTTGTGTTTTGGGCCCCTGGAAGCATGAAAATCACTTTAAACATGCTAATTTTAGCTCTAACACTGATGATCCACCTACAAATGTGAACTGACGTTCAAAAATAAAACATTTGAAAACGGACCATTTTCCACATTTCTGAAGCATGACGTAATGGGGGGGTGTTATTTCTTTTGTCGAAAATCAGCCGTTTTTGCTCGAACATTAAATGCCTCCAAATGGTATTTAATTAACTTCCCGAGCCCCTGGAAGCATGAAAATCACTTTAAACATGCTAATTTTAGCTCTAACACTGATGATCCACCTACAAATGTGAACTGACGTTCAAAAATAAAACATTTGAAAACGGACCATTTTCCACATTTCTGAAGCATGACGTAATGGGGGGGGTGTTATCTCTTTTGTCGAAAATCAGCCGTTTTTGCTCGAACATTAAATGCCTCCAAATGGTATTTATTTCACTTCCCGAGCCCCTGGAAGCATGAAAATCACTTTAAACATGCTAATTTTAGCTCTAACACTGATGATCCACCTACAAATGTGAACTGACGTTCAAAAATAAAACATTTGAAAACGGACCATTTTCCACATTTCTGAAGCATGAAGTAATGGGGGGGTGTTATCTCTTTTGTCGAAAATCAGCAGTTTTTGCTCGAACATTAAATGCCTCCAAATGGTATTTAATTAACTTCCCGAGCCCCTGGAAGCATGAAAATCACTTTAAACATGCTAATTTTAGCTCTAACACTGATGATCCACCTACAAATGTGAACTGACGTTCAAAAATAAAACATTTGAAAACGGACTATTTTCCACATTTCTGAAGCATGACGTAATGGGGGGGTGTTATCTCTTTTGTCGAAAATCAGCCGTTTTTGCTCGAACATTAAATGCCTCCAAATGGTATTTAATTAACTTCCCGGGGTGAAGAAACCCTTTTTGAGAACTCAGAGTGAGTAAATTGGCCATTTTCATGCACTTTTAACCATTCCATAAATCTTGGGTTTTGGGCCCCTGGAAGCATGAAAATCACTTTAAACATGCTAATTTTAGCTCTAACACTGATGATCCACCTACAAATGTGAACTGACGTTCAAAAATAAAACATTTGAAAACGGACCATTTTCCACATTTCTGAAGCATGACGTAATGGGGGGGTGTTATTTCTTTTGTCGAAAATCAGCCGTTTTTGCTCGAACATTAAATGCCTCCAAATGGTATTTAATTAACTTCCCGAGCCCCTGGAAGCATGAAAATCACTTTAAACATGCTAATTTTAGCTCTAACACTGATGATCCACCTACAAATGTGAACTGACGTTCAAAAATAAAACATTTGAAAACGGACCATTTTCCACATTTCTGAAGCATGACGTAATGGGGGGGTGTTATCTCTTTTGTCGAAAATCAGCCGTTTTTGCTCGAACATTAAATGCCTCCAAATGGTATTTATTTCACTTCCCGAGCCCCTGGAAGCATGAAAATCACTTTAAACATGCTAATTTTAGCTCTAACACTGATGATCCACCTACAAATGTGAACTGACTTTCAAAAATAAAACATTTGAAAACGGACCATTTTCCACATTTCTGAAGCATGAAGTAATGGGGGGGTGTTATCTCTTTTGTCGAAAATCAGCCGTTTTTGCTCGAACATTAAATGCCTCCAAATGGTATTTAATTAACTTCCCGAGCCCCTGGAAGCATGAAAATCACTTTAAACATGCTAATTTTAGCTCTAACACTGATGATCCACCTACAAATGTGAACTGACGTTCAAAAATAAAACATTTGAAAACGGACTATTTTCCACATTTCTGAAGCATGACGTAATGGGGGGGTGTTATCTCTTTTGTCGAAAATCAGCCGTTTTTGCTCGAACATTAAATGCCTCCAAATGGTATTTAATTAACTTCCCGGGGTGAAGAAACCCTTTTTGAGAACTCAGAGTGAGTAAATTGGCCATTTTCATGCACTTTTAACCATTTCATAAATCTTGTGTTTTGGGCTCCTGGAAGCATGAAAATCACTTTAAACATGCTAATTTTAGCTCTAACACTGATGATCCACCTACAAATGTGAACTGACGTTCAAAAATAAAACATTTGAAAACGGACCATTTTCCACATTTCTGAAGCATGACGTAATGGGGGGGTGTTATCTCTTTTGTCGAAAATCAGCCGTTTTTGCTCGAACATTAAATGCCTCCAAATGGTATTTAATTAACTTCCTGAGCCCCTGGAAGCATGAAAATCACTTTAAACATGCTAATTTTAGCTCTAACACTGATGATCCACCTACAAATGTGAACTGACGTTCAAAAATAAAACATTTGAAAACGGACCATTTTCCACATTTCTGAAGCATGACGTAATGGGGGGGTGTTATCTCTTTTGTCGAAAATCAGCCGTTTTTGCTCGAACATTAAATGCCTCCAAATGGTATTTATTTCACTTCCCGGGGTGAAGAAACCCTTTTTGAGAACACAGAGTGAGTAAATTGGCCATTTTCATGCACTTTTAACCATTCCATTAATCTTGTGTTTTGGGCCCCTGGAAGCATGAAAATCACTTTAAACATGCTAATTTTAGCTCTAACACTGATGATCCACCTACAAATGTGAACTGACGTTCAAAAATAAAACATTTGAAAACGGACCATTTTCCACATTTCTGAAGCATGACGTAATGGGGGGGTGTTATCTCTTTTGTCGAAAATCAGCCGTTTTTGCTCGAACATTAAATGCCTCCAAATGGTATTTAATTAACTTCCCGAACCCCTGGAAGCATGAAAATCACTTTAAACATGCTAATTTTAGCTCTAACACTGATGATCCACCTACAAATGTGAACTGACGTTCAAAAATAAAACATTTGAAAACGGACCATTTTCCACATTTCTGAAGCATGATGTAATGGGGGGGTGTTATCTCTTTTGTCGAAAATCAGCCGTTTTTGCTCGAACATTAAATGCCTCCAAATGGTATTTATTTCACTTCCCGAGCCCCTGGAAGCATGAAAATCACTTTAAACATGCTAATTTTAGCTCTAACACTGATGATCCACCTACAAATGTGAACTGACGTTCAAAAATAAAACATTTGAAAACGGACCATTTTCCACATTTCTGAAGCATGACGTAATGGGGGGGTGTTATCTCTTTTGTCGAAAATCAGCCGTTTTTGCTCGAACATTAAATGCCTCCAAATGGTATTTATTTCACATCCCGGGGTGAAGAAACCCTTTTTGAGAACTCAGAGTGAGTAAATTGGCCATTTTCATGCACTTTTAACCATTCCATTAATCTTGTGTTTTGGGCCCCTGGAAGCATGAAAATCACTTTAAACATGCTAATTTTAGCTCTAACACTGATGATCCACCTACAAATGTGAACTGACGTTCAAAAATAAAACATTTGAAAACGGACCATTTTCCACATTTCTGAAGCATGACGTAATGGGGGGGTGTTATCTCTTTTGTCGAAAATCAGCCGTTTTTGCTCGAACATTAAATGCCTCCAAATGGTATTTAATTAACTTCCCGAGCCCCTGGAAGCATGAAAATCACTTTAAACATGCTAATTTTAGCTCTAACACTGATGATCCACCTACAAATGTGAACTGACGTTCAAAAATAAAACATTTGAAAACGGACCATTTTCCACATTTCTGAAGCATGACGTAATGGGGGGGGTGTTATCTCTTTTGTCGAAAATCAGCCGTTTTTGCTCGAACATTAAATGCCTCCAAATGGTATTTAATTAACTTCCCGAGCCCCTGGAAGCATGAAAATCACTTTAAACATGCTAATTTTAGCTCTAACACTGATGATCCACCTACAAATGTGAACTGACGTTCAAAAATAAAACATTTGAAAACGGACCATTTTCCACATTTCTGAAGCATGACGTAATGGGGGGGTGTTATCTCTTTTGTCGAAAATCAGCTGTTTTTGCTCGAACATTAAATGCCTCCAAATGGTATTTAATTAACTTCCCGGGGTGAAGAAACCCTTTTTGAGAACTCAGAGTGAGTAAATTGGCCATTTTCATGCACTTTTAACCATTCCATAAATCTTGTGTTTTGGGCTCCTGGAAGCATGAAAATCACTTTAAACATGCTAATTTTAGCTCTAACACTGATGATCCACCTACAAATGTGAACTGACGTTCAAAAATAAAACATTTGAAAACGGACCATTTTCCACATTTCTGAAGCATGACGTAATGGGGGGGTGTTATCTCTTTTGTCGAAAATCAGCCGTTTTTGCTCGAACATTAAATGCCTCCAAATGGTATTTAATTAACTTCCCGAGCCCCTGGAAGCATGAAAATCACTTTAAACATGCTAATTTTAGCTCTAACACTGATGATCCACCTACAAATGTGAACTGACGTTCAAAAATAAAACATTTGAAAACGGACCATTTTCCACATTTCTGAAGCATGACGTAATGGGGGGGTGTTATCTCTTTTGTCGAAAATCAGCCGTTTTTGCTCGAACATTAAATGCCTCCAAATGGTATTTATTTCACTTCCCGGGGTGAAGAAACCCTTTTTGAGAACACAGAGTGAGTAAATTGGCCATTTTCATGCACTTTTAACCATTCCATTAATCTTGTGTTTTGGGCCCCTGGAAGCATGAAAATCACTTTAAACATGCTAATTTTAGCTCTAACACTGATGATCCACCTACAAATGTGAACTGACGTTCAAAAATAAAACATTTGAAAACGGACCATTTTCCACATTTCTGAAGCATGACGTAATGGGGGGGTGTTATCTCTTTTGTCGAAAATCAGCCGTTTTTGCTCGAACATTAAATGCCTCCAAATGGTATTTAATTAACTTCCCGAGCCCCTGGAAGCATGAAAATCACTTTAAACATGCTAATTTTAGCTCTAACACTGATGATCCACCTACAAATGTGAACTGACGTTCAAAAATAAAACATTTGAAAACGGACCATTTTCCACATTTCTGAAGCATGATGTAATGGGGGGGTGTTATCTCTTTTGTCGAAAATCAGCCGTTTTTGCTCGAACATTAAATGCCTCCAAATGGTATTTATTTCACTTCCCGAGCCCCTGGAAGCATGAAAATCACTTTAAACATGCTAATTTTAGCTCTAACACTGATGATCCACCTACAAATGTGAACTGACGTTCAAAAATAAAACATTTGAAAACGGACCATTTTCCACATTTCTGAAGCATGACGTAATGGGGGGGTGTTATCTCTTTTGTCGAAAATCAGCCGTTTTTGCTCGAACATTAAATGCCTCCAAATGGTATTTATTTCACTTCCCGGGGTGAAGAAACCCTTTTTGAGAACTCAGAGTGAGTAAATTGGCCATTTTCATGCACTTTTAACCATTCCATTAATCTTGTGTTTTGGGCCCCTGGAAGCATGAAAATCACTTTAAACATGCTAATTTTAGCTCTAACACTGATGATCCACCTACAAATGTGAACTGACGTTCAAAAATAAAACATTTGAAAACGGACCATTTTCCACATTTCTGAAGCATGACGTAATGGGGGGGTGTTATCTCTTTTGTCGAAAATCAGCCGTTTTTGCTCGAACATTAAATGCCTCCAAATGGTATTTAATTAACTTCCCGAGCCCCTGGAAGCATGAAAATCACTTTAAACATGCTAATTTTAGCTCTAACACTGATGATCCACCTACAAATGTGAACTGACGTTCAAAAATAAAACATTTGAAAACGGACCATTTTCCACATTTCTGAAGCATGACGTAATGGGGGGGGTGTTATCTCTTTTGTCGAAAATCAGCCGTTTTTGCTCGAACATTAAATGCCTCCAAATGGTATTTAATTAACTTCCCGAGCCCCTGGAAGCATGAAAATCACTTTAAACATGCTAATTTTAGCTCTAACACTGATGATCCACCTACAAATGTGAACTGACGTTCAAAAATAAAACATTTGAAAACGGACCATTTTCCACATTTCTGAAGCATGACGTAATGGGGGGGTGTTATCTCTTTTGTCGAAAATCAGCCGTTTTTGCTCGAACATTAAATGCCTCCAAATGGTATTTAATTAACTTCCCGGGGTGAAGAAACCCTTTTTGAGAACTCAGAGTGAGTAAATTGGCCATTTTCATGCACTTTTAACCATTCCATAAATCTTGTGTTTTGGGCCCCTGGAAGCATGAAAATCACTTTAAACATGCTAATTTTAGCTCTAACACTGATGATCCACCTACAAATGTGAACTGACTTTCAAAAATAAAACATTTGAAAACGGACCATTTTCCACATTTCTGAAGCATGACGTAATGGGGGGGTGTTATCTCTTTTGTCGAAAATCAGCCGTTTTTGCTCGAACATTAAATGCCTCCAAATGGTATTTAATTAACTTCCCGAGCCCCTGGAAGCATGAAAATCACTTTAAACATGCTAATTTTAGCTCTAACACTGATGATCCACCTACAAATGTGAACTGACGTTCAAAAATAAAACATTTGAAAACGGACCATTTTCCACATTTCTGAAGCATGACGTAATGGGGGGGTGTTATCTCTTTTGTCGAAAATCAGCCGTTTTTGCTCGAACATTAAATGCCTCCAAATGGTATTTATTTCACTTCTAGAGCCCCTGGAAGCATGAAAATCACTTTAAACATGCTAATTTTAGCTCTAACACTGATGATCCACCTACAAATGTGAACTGATGTTCAAAAATAAAACATTTGAAAACGGACCATTTTCCATATTTCTGAAGCATGAAGTAATGGGGGGGTGTTATCTCTTTTGTCGAAAATCAGCCGTTTTTGCTCGAACATTAAATGCCTCCAAATGGTATTTAATTAACTTCCCGAGCCCCTGGAAGCATGAAAATCACTTTAAACATGCTAATTTTAGCTCTAACACTGATGATCCACCTACAAATGTGAACTGACGTTCAAAAATAAAACATTTGAAAACGGACCATTTTCCACATTTCTGAAGCATGACGTAATGGGGGGGTGTTATCTCTTTTGTCGAAAATCAGCCGTTTTTGCTCGAACATTAAATGCCTCCAAATGGTATTTAATTAACTTCCCGGGGTGAAGAAACCCTTTTTGAGAACTCAGAGTGAGTAAATTGGCCATTTTCATGCACTTTTAACCATTCCATAAATCTTGTGTTTAGGGCCCCTGGAAGCATGAAAATCACTTTAAACATGCTAATTTTAGCTCTAACACTGATGATCCACCTACAAATGTGAACTGACGTTCAAAAATAAAACATTTGAAAACGGACCATTTTCCACATTTCTGAAGCATGACGTAATGGGGGGGTGTTATCTCTTTTGTCGAAAATCAGCCGTTTTTGCTCGAACATTAAATGCCTCCAAATGGTATTTATTTCACTTCCCGAGCCCCTGGAAGCATGAAAATCACTTTAAACATGCTAATTTTAGCTCTAACACTGATGATCCACCTACAAATGTGAACTGACGTTCAAAAATAAAACATTTGAAAACGGACCATTTTCCACATTTCTGAAGCATGACGTAATGGGGGGGTGTTATCTCTTTTGTCGAAAATCAGCCGTTTTTGCTCGAACATTAAATGCCTCCAAATGGTATTTAATTAACTTCCCGAGCCCCTGGAAGCATGAAAATCACTTTAAACATGCTAATTTTAGCTCTAACACTGATGATCCACCTACAAATGTGAACTGACGTTCAAAAATAAAACATTTGAAAACGGACCATTTTCCACATTTCTGAAGCATGACGTAATGGGGGGGTGTTATCTCTTTTGTCGAAAATCAGCCGTTTTTGCTCGAACATTAAATGCCTCCAAATGGTATTTAATTAACTTCCCGGGGTGAAGAAACCCTTTTTGAGAACTCAGAGTGAGTAAATTGGCCATTTTCATGCACTTTTAACCATTCCATAAATCTTGTGTTTTGGGCCCCTGGAAGCATGAAAATCACTTTAAACATGCTAATTTTAGCTCTAACACTGATGATCCACCTACAAATGTGAACTGACGTTCAAAAATAAAACATTTGAAAACAGACCATTTTCCACATTTCTGACGCATGACGTAATGGGGGGGTGTTATCTCTTTTGTCGAAAATCAGCCGTTTTTGCTCGAACATTAAATGCCTCCAAATGGTATTTAATTAACTTCCCGAGCCCCTGGAAGCATGAAAATCACTTTAAACATGCTAATTTTAGCTCTAACACTGATGATCCACCTACAAATGTGAACTGACGTTCAAAAATAAAACATTTGAAAACGGACCATTTTCCACATTTCTGAAGCATGACGTAATGGGGGGGTGTTATCTCTTTTGTCGAAAATCAGCCGTTTTTGCTCGAACATTAAATGCCTCCAAATGGTATTTAATTAACTTCCCGGGGTGAAGAAACCCTTTTTGAGAACTCAGAGTGAGTAAATTGGCCATTTTCATGCACTTTTAACCATTCCATAAATCTTGTGTTTTGGGCCCCTGGAAGCATGAAAATCACTTTAAACATGCTAATTTTTAGCTCTAACACTGATGATCCACCTACAAATGTGAACTGACGTTCAAAAATAAAACATTTGAAAACGGACCATTTTCCACATTTCTGAAGCATGACGTAATGGGGGGGTGTTATTTCTTTTGTCGAAAATCAGCCGTTTTTGCTCGAACATTAAATGCCTCCAAATGGTATTTAATTAACTTCCCGAGCCCCTGGAAGCATGAAAATCACTTTAAACATGCTAATTTTAGCTCTAACACTGATGATCCACCTACAAATGTGAACTGACGTTCAAAAATAAAACATTTGAAAACGGACCATTTTCCACATTTCTGAAGCATGACGTAATGGGGGGGTGTTATCTCTTTTGTCGAAAATCAGCCGTTTTTGCTCGAACATTAAATGCCTCCAAATGGTATTTAATTAACTTCCCGGGGTGAAGAAACCCTTTTTGAGAACTCAGAGTGAGTAAATTGGCCATTTTCATGCACTTTTAACCATTCCATAAATCTTGTGTTTTGGGCCCCTGGAAGCATGAAAATCACTTTAAACATGCTAATTTTAGCTCTAACACTGATGATCCACCTACAAATGTGAACTGACGTTCAAAAATAAAACATTTGAAAACTGACCATTTTCCACATTTCTGAAGCATGACGTAATGGGGGGGTGTTATCTCTTTTGTCGAAAATCAGCCGTTTTTGCTCGAACATTAAATGCCTCCAAATGGTATTTATTTCACTTCCCAAGCCCCTGGAAGCATGAAAATCACTTTAAACATGCTAATTTTAGCTCTAACACTGATGATCCACCTACAAATGTGAACTGACGTTCAAAAATAAAACATTTGAAGACGGACCATTTTCCACATTTCTGAAGCATGACGTAATGGGGGGGTGTTATCTCTTTTGTCGAAAATCAGACGTTTTTGCTCGAACATTAAATGCCTCCAAATGGTATTTAATTAACTTCCCGGGGTGAAGAAACCCTTTTTGAGAACTCAGAGTGAGTAAATTGGCCATTTTCATGCACTTTTAACCATTCCATAAATCTTGTGTTTTGGGCCCCTGGAAGCATGAAAATCACTTTAAACATGCTAATTTTAGCTCTAACACTGATGATCCACCTACAAATGTGAACTGACGTTCAAAAATAAAACATTTGAAAACTGACCATTTTCCACATTTCTGAAGCATGACGTAATGGGGGGGTGTTATCTCTTTTGTCGAAAATCAGCCGTTTTTGCTCGAACATTAAATGCCTCCAAATGGTATTTATTTCACTTCCCGGGGTGAAGAAACCCTTTTTGTGAACTCAGAGTGAGTAAATTGGCCATTTTCATGCACTTTTAACCATTCCATTAATCTTGTGTTTTGGGCCCCTGGAAGCATGAAAATCACTTTAAACATGCTAATTTTAGCTCTAACACTGATGATCCACCTACAAATGTGAACTGACGTTCAAAAATAAAACATTTGAAAACGGACCATTTTCCACATTTCTGAAGCATGACGTAATGGGGGGGTGTTATCTCTTTTGTCGAAAATCAGCCGTTTTTGCTCGAACATTAAATGCCTCCAAATGGTATTTAATTAACTTCCCGAGCCCCTGGAAGCATGAAAATCACTTTAAACATGCTAATTTTAGCTCTAACACTGATGATCCACCTACAAATGTGAACTGACGTTCAAAAATAAAACATTTGAAAACGGACCATTTTCCACATTTCTGAAGCATGACGTAATGGGGGGGTGTTATCTCTTTTGTCGAAAATCAGCCGTTTTTGCTCGAACATTAAATGCCTCCAAATGGTATTTATTTCACTTCCCGAGCCCCTGGAAGCATGAAAATCACTTTAAACATGCTAATTTTAGCTCTAACACTGATGATCCACCTACAAATGTGAACTGACGTTCAAAAATAAAACATTTGAAAACGGACCATTTTCCACATTTCTGAAGCATGACGTAATGGGGGGGTGTTATCTCTTTTGTCGAAAATCAGCCGTTTTTGCTCGAACATTAAATGCCTCCAAATGGTATTTAATTAACTTCCCGGGGTGAAGAAACCCTTTTTGAGAACTCAGAGTGAGTAAATTGGCCATTTTCATGCACTTTTAACCATTCCATAAATCTTGTGTTTTGGGCCCCTGGAAGCATGAAAATCACTTTAAACATGCTAATTTTAGCTCTAACACTGATGATCCACCTACAAATGTGAACTGACGTTCAAAAATAAAACATTTGAAAACGGACCATTTTCCACATTTCTGAAGCATGACGTAATGGGGGGGTGTTATCTCTTTTGTCGAAAATCAGCCGTTTTTGCTCGAACATTAAATGCCTCCAAATGGTATTTAATTAACTTCCCGAGCCCCTGGAAGCATGAAAATCACTTTAAACATGCTAATTTTAGCTCTAACACTGATGATCCACCTACAAATGTGAACTGACGTTCAAAAATAAAACATTTGAAAACGGACCATTTTCCACATTTCTGAAGCATGACGTAATGGGGGGGTGTTATCTCTTTTGTCGAAAATCAGCCGTTTTTGCTCGAACATTAAATGCCTCCAAATGGTATTTAATTAACTTCCCGGGGTGAAGAAACCCTTTTTGAGAACTCAGAGTGAGTAAATTGGCCATTTTCATGCACTTTTAACCATTCCATAAATCTTGTGTTTTGGGCCCCTGGAAGCATGAAAATCACTTTAAACATGCTAATTTTAGCTCTAACACTGATGATCCACCTACAAATGTGAACTGACGTTCAAAAATAAAACATTTGAAAACGGACCATTTTCCACATTTCTGAAGCATGACGTAATGGGGGGGTGTTATTTCTTTTGTCGAAAATCAGCCGTTTTTGCTCGAACATTAAATGCCTCCAAATGGTATTTAATTAACTTCCCGAGCCCCTGGAAGCATGAAAATCACTTTAAACATGCTAATTTTAGCTCTAACACTGATGATCCACCTACAAATGTGAACTGACGTTCAAAAATAAAACATTTGAAAACGGACCATTTTCCACATTTCTGAAGCATGACGTAATGGGGGGGGTGTTATCTCTTTTGTCGAAAATCAGCCGTTTTTGCTCGAACATTAAATGCCTCCAAATGGTATTTATTTCACTTCCCGAGCCCCTGGAAGCATGAAAATCACTTTAAACATGCTAATTTTAGCTCTAACACTGATGATCCACCTACAAATGTGAACTGACGTTCAAAAATAAAACATTTGAAAACGGACCATTTTCCACATTTCTGAAGCATGAAGTAATGGGGGGGTGTTATCTCTTTTGTCGAAAATCAGCAGTTTTTGCTCGAACATTAAATGCCTCCAAATGGTATTTAATTAACTTCCCGAGCCCCTGGAAGCATGAAAATCACTTTAAACATGCTAATTTTAGCTCTAACACTGATGATCCACCTACAAATGTGAACTGACGTTCAAAAATAAAACATTTGAAAACGGACTATTTTCCACATTTCTGAAGCATGACGTAATGGGGGGGTGTTATCTCTTTTGTCGAAAATCAGCCGTTTTTGCTCGAACATTAAATGCCTCCAAATGGTATTTAATTAACTTCCCGGGGTGAAGAAACCCTTTTTGAGAACTCAGAGTGAGTAAATTGGCCATTTTCATGCACTTTTAACCATTCCATAAATCTTGGGTTTTGGGCTCCTGGAAGCATGAAAATCACTTTAAACATGCTAATTTTAGCTCTAACACTGATGATCCACCTACAAATGTGAACTGACGTTCAAAAATAAAACATTTGAAAACGGACCATTTTCCACATTTCTGAAGCATGACGTAATGGGGGGGTGTTATCTCTTTTGTCGAAAATCAGCCGTTTTTGCTCGAACATTAAATGCCTCCAAATGGTATTTAATTAACTTCCCGAGCCCCTGGAAGCATGAAAATCACTTTAAACATGCTAATTTTAGCTCTAACACTGATGATCCACCTACAAATGTGAACTGACGTTCAAAAATAAAACATTTGAAAACGGACCATTTTCCACATTTCTGAAGCATGACGTAATGGGGGGGTGTTATCTCTTTTGTCGAAAATCAGCCGTTTTTGCTCGAACATTAAATGCCTCCAAATGGTATTTATTTCACTTCCCGGGGTGAAGAAACCCTTTTTGAGAACACAGAGTGAGTAAATTGGCCATTTTCATGCACTTTTAACCATTCCATTAATCTTGTGTTTTGGGCCCCTGGAAGCATGAAAATCACTTTAAACATGCTAATTTTAGCTCTAACACTGATGATCCACCTACAAATGTGAACTGACGTTCAAAAATAAAACATTTGAAAACGGACCATTTTCCACATTTCTGAAGCATGACGTAATGGGGGGGTGTTATCTCTTTTGTCGAAAATCAGCCGTTTTTGCTCGAACATTAAATGCCTCCAAATGGTATTTAATTAACTTCCCGAGCCCCTGGAAGCATGAAAATCACTTTAAACATGCTAATTTTAGCTCTAACACTGATGATCCACCTACAAAGTGAACTGACGTTCAAAAATAAAACATTTGAAAACGGACCATTTTCCACATTTCTGAAGCATGATGTAATGGGGGGGTGTTATCTCTTTTGTCGAAAATCAGCCGTTTTTGCTCGAACATTAAATGCCTCCAAATGGTATTTATTTCACTTCCCGAGCCCCTGGAAGCATGAAAATCACTTTAAACATGCTAATTTTAGCTCTAACACTGATGATCCACCTACAAATGTGAACTGACGTTCAAAAATAAAACATTTGAAAACGGACCATTTTCCACATTTCTGAAGCATGACGTAATGGGGGGGTGGTATCTCTTTTGTCGAAAATCAGCCGTTTTTGCTCGAACATTAAATGCCTCCAAATGGTATTTATTTCACTTCCCGGGGTGAAGAAACCCTTTTTGAGAACTCAGAGTGAGTAAATTGGCCATTTTCATGCACTTTTAACCATTCCATTATTCTTGTGTTTTGGACCCCTGGAAGCATGAAAATCACTTTAAACATGCTAATTTTAGCTCTAACACTGATGATCCACCTACAAATGTGAACTGACGTTCAAAAATAAAACATTTGAAAACGGACCATTTTCCACATTTCTGAAGCATGACGTAATGGGGGGGTGTTATCTCTTTTTTCGAAAATCAGTCGTTTTTGCTCGAACATTAAATGCCTCCAAATGGTATTTAATTAACTTCCCGAGCCCCTGGAAGCATGAAAATCACTTTAAACATGCTAATTTTAGCTCTAACACTGATGATCCACCTACAAATGTGAACTGACGTTCAAAAATAAAACATTTGAAAACGGACCATTTTCCACATTTCTGAAGCATGACGTAATGGGGGGGGGTGTTATCTCTTTTGTCGAAAATCAGCCGTTTTTGCTCGAACATTAAATGCCTCCAAATGGTATTTAATTAACTTCCCGAGCCCCTGGAAGCATGAAAATCACTTTAAACATGCTAATTTTAGCTCTAACACTGATGATCCACCTACAAATGTGAACTGACGTTCAAAAATAAAACATTTGAAAACGGACCATTTTCCACATTTCTGAAGCATGACGTAATGGGGGGGTGTTATCTCTTTTGTCGAAAATCAGCCGTTTTTGCTCGAACATTAAATGCCTCCAAATGGTATTTAATTAACTTCCCGGGGTGAAGAAACCCTTTTTGAGAACTCAGAGTGAGTAAATTGGCCATTTTCATGCACTTTTAACCATTCCATAAATCTTGTGTTTTGGGCCCCTGGAAGCATGAAAATCACTTTAAACATGCTAATTTTAGCTCTAACACTGATGATCCACCTACAAATGTGAACTGACGTTCAAAAATAAAACATTTGAAAACGGACCATTTTCCACATTTCTGAAGCATGACGTAATGGGGGGGTGTTATCTCTTTTGTCGAAAATCAGCCGTTTTTGCTCGAACATTAAATGCCTCCAAATGGTATTTAATTAACTTCCCGAGCCCCTGGAAGCATGAAAATCACTTTAAACATGCTAATTTTAGCTCTAACACTGATGATCCACCTACAAATGTGAACTGACGTTCAAAAATAAAACATTTGAAAACGGACCATTTTCCACATTTCTGAAGCATGACGTAATGGGGGGGTGTTATCTCTTTTGTCGAAAATCAGCCGTTTTTGCTCGAACATTAAATGCCTCCAAATGGTATTTATTTCACTTCCCGAGCCCCTGGAAGCATGAAAATCACTTTAAACATGCTAATTTTAGCTCTAACACTGATGATCCACCTACAAATGTGAACTGACGTTCAAAAATAAAACATTTGAAAACGGACCATTTTCCACATTTCTGAAGCATGACGTAATGGGGGGGTGTTATCTCTTTTGTCGAAAATCAGCCGTTTTTGCTCGAACATTAAATGCCTCCAAATGGTATTTAATTAACTTCCCGAGCCCCTGGAAGCATGAAAATCACTTTAAACATGCTAATTTTAGCTCTAACACTGATGATCCACCTACAAATGTGAACTGACGTTCAAAAATAAAACATTTGAAAACGGACCATTTTCCACATTTCTGAAGCATGACGTAATGGGGGGGTGTTATCTCTTTTGTCGAAAATCAGCCGTTTTTGCTCGAACATTAAATGCCTCCAAATGGTATTTAATTAACTTCCCGGGGTGAAGAAACCCTTTTTGAGAACTCAGAGTGAGTAAATTGGCCATTTTCATGCACTTTTAACCATTCCATAAATCTTGTGTTTTGGGCCCCTGGAAGCATGAAAATCACTTTAAACATGCTAATTTTAGCTCTAACACTGATGATCCACCTACAAATGTGAACTGACGTTCAAAAATAAAACATTTGAAAACGGACCATTTTCCACATTTCTGACGCATGACGTAATGGGGGGGTGTTATCTCTTTTGTCGAAAATCAGCCGTTTTTGCTCGAACATTAAATGCCTCCAAATGGTATTTAATTAACTTCCCGAGCCCCTGGAAGCATGAAAATCACTTTAAACATGCTAATTTTAGCTCTAACACTGATGATCCACCTACAAATGTGAACTGACGTTCAAAAATAAAACATTTGAAAACGGACCATTTTCCACATTTCTGAAGCATGACGTAATGGGGGGGTGTTATCTCTTTTGTCGAAAATCAGCCGTTTTTGCTCGAACATTAAATGCCTCCAAATGGTATTTAATTAACTTCCCGGGGTGAAGAAAACCTTTTTGAGAACTCAGAGTGAGTAAATTGGCCATTTTCATGCACTTTTAACCATTCCATAAATCTTGTGTTTTGGGCCCCTGGAAGCATGAAAATCACTTTAAACATGCTAATTTTAGCTCTAACACTGATGATCCACCTACAAATGTGAACTGACGTTCAAAAATAAAACATTTGAAAACGGACCATTTTCCACATTTCTGAAGCATGACGTAATGGGGGGGTGTTATTTCTTTTGTCGAAAATCAGCCGTTTTTGCTCGAACATTAAATGCCTCCAAATGGTATTTAATTAACTTCCCGAGCCCCTGGAAGCATGAAAATCACTTTAAACATGCTAATTTTAGCTCTAACACTGATGATCCACCTACAAATGTGAACTGACGTTCAAAAATAAAACATTTGAAAACGGACCATTTTCCACATTTCTGAAGCATGACGTAATGGGGGGGTGTTATCTCTTTTGTCGAAAATCAGCCGTTTTTGCTCGAACATTAAATGCCTCCAAATGGTATTTAATTAACTTCCCGGGGTGAAGAAACCCTTTTTGAGAACTCAGAGTGAGTAAATTGGCCATTTTCATGCACTTTTAACCATTCCATAAATCTTGTGTTTTGGGCCCCTGGAAGCATGAAAATCACTTTAAACATGCTAATTTTAGCTCTAACACTGATGATCCACCTACAAATGTGAACTGACGTTCAAAAATAAAACATTTGAAAACAGACCATTTTCCACATTTCTGAAGCATGACGTAATGGGGGGGTGTTATCTCTTTTGTCGAAAATCAGCCGTTTTTGCTCGAACATTAAATGCCTCCAAATGGTATTTATTTCACTTCCCGAGCCCCTGGAAGCATGAAAATCACTTTAAACATGCTAATTTTAGCTCTAACACTGATGATCCACCTACAAATGTGAACTGACGTTCAAAAATAAAACATTTGAAAACGGACCATTTTCCACATTTCTGAAGCATGACGTAATGGGGGGGTGTTATCTCTTTTGTCGAAAATCAGACGTTTTTGCTCGAACATTAAATGCCTCCAAATGGTATTTAATTAACTTCCCGAGCCCCTGGAAGCATGAAAATCACTTTAAACATGCTAATTTTAGCTCTAACACTGATGATCCACCTACAAATGTGAACTGACGTTCAAAAATAAAACATTTGAAAACGGACCATTTTCCACATTTCTGAAGCATGACGTAATGGGGGGGTGTTATCTCTTTTGTCGAAAATCAGCCGTTTTTGCTCGAACATTAAATGCCTCCAAATGGTATTTAATTAACTTCCCGGGGTGAAGAAACCCTTTTTGAGAACTCAGAGTGAGTAAATTGGCCATTTTCATGCACTTTTAACCATTCCATAAATCTTGTGTTTTGGGCCCCTGGAAGCATGAAAATCACTTTAAACATGCTAATTTTAGCTCTAACACTGATGATCCACCTACAAATGTGAACTGACGTTCAAAAATAAAACATTTGAAAACGGACCATTTTCCACATTTCTGAAGCATGACGTAATGGGGGGGTGTTATCTCTTTTGTCGAAAATCAGCCGTTTTTGCTCGAACATTAAATGCCTCCAAATGGTATTTATTTCACTTCCCGGGGTGAAGAAACCCTTTTTGAGAACTCAGAGTGAGTAAATTGGCCATTTTCATGCACTTTTAACCATTCCATTAATCTTGTGTTTTGGGCCCCTGGAAGCATGAAAATCACTTTAAACATGCTAATTTTAGCTCTAACACTGATGATCCACCTACAAATGTGAACTGACGTTCAAAAATAAAACATTTGAAAACGGACCATTTTCCACATTTCTGAAGCATGACGTAATGGGGGGGTGTTATCTCTTTTGTCGAAAATCAGCCGTTTTTGCTCGAACATTAAATGCCTCCAAATGGTATTTAATTAACTTCCTGAGCCCCTGGAAGCATGAAAATCACTTTAAACATGCTAATTTTAGCTCTAACACTGATGATCCACCTACAAATGTGAACTGACGTTCAAAAATAAAACATTTGAAAACGGACCATTTTCCACATTTCTGAAGCATGACGTAATGGGGGGGTGTTATCTCTTTTGTCGAAAATCAGCCGTTTTTGCTCGAACATTAAATGCCTCCAAATGGTATTTATTTCACTTCCCGAGCCCCTGGAAGCATGAAAATCACTTTAAACATGCTAATTTTAGCTCTAACACTGATGATCCACCTACAAATGTGAACTGACGTTCAAAAATAAAACATTTGAAAACGGACCATTTTCCACATTTCTGAAGCATGAAGTAATGGGGGGGTGTTATCTCTTTTGTCGAAAATCAGCCGTTTTTGCTCGAACATTAAATGCCTCCAAATGGTATTTAATTAACTTCCCGGGGTGAAGAAACCCTTTTTGAGAACTCAGAGTGAGTAAATTGGCCATTTTCATGCACTTTTAACCATTCCATAAATCTTGTGTTTTGGGCCCCTGGAAGCATGAAAATCACTTTAAACATGCTAATTTTAGCTCTAACACTGATGATCCACCTACAAATGTGAACTGACGTTCAAAAATAAAACATTTGAAAACGGACCATTTTCCACATTTCTGAAGCATGACGTAATGGGGGGGTGTTATCTCTTTTGTCGAAAATCAGCCGTTTTTGCTCGAACATTAAATGCTTCCAAATGGTATTTAATTAACTTCCCGAGCCCCTGGAAGCATGAAAATCACTTTAAACATGCTAATTTTAGCTCTAACACTGATGATCCACCTACAAATGTGAACTGACGTTCAAAAATAAAACATTTGAAAACGGACCATTTTCCACATTTCTGAAGCATGACGTAATGGGGGGGTGTTATCTCTTTTGTCGAAAATCAGCCGTTTTTGCTCGAACATTAAATGCCTCCAAATGGTATTTAATTAACTTCCCGGGGTGAAGAAACCCTTTTTGAGAACTCAGAGTGAGTAAATTGGCCATTTTCATGCACTTTTAACCATTCCATAAATCTTGTGTTTTGGGCCCCTGGAAGCATGAAAATCACTTTAAACATGCTAATTTTAGCTCTAACACTGATGATCCACCTACAAATGTGAACTGACGTTCAAAAATAAAACATTTGAAAACGGACCATTTTCCACATTTCTGAAGCATGACGTAATGGGGGGGTGTTATTTCTTTTGTCGAAAATCAGCCGTTTTTGCTCGAACATTAAATGCCTCCAAATGGTATTTAATTAACTTCCCGAGCCCCTGGAAGCATGAAAATCACTTTAAACATGCTAATTTTAGCTCTAACACTGATGATCCACCTACAAATGTGAACTGACGTTCAAAAATAAAACATTTGAAAACGGACCATTTTCCACATTTCTGAAGCATGACGTAATGGGGGGGTGTTATCTCTTTTGTCGAAAATCAGCCGTTTTTGCTCGAACATTAAATGCCTCCAAATGGTATTTATTTCACTTCTCGAGCCCCTGGAAGCATGAAAATCACTTTAAACATGCTAATTTTAGCTCTAACACTGATGATCCACCTACAAATGTGAACTGACGTTCAAAAATAAAACATTTGAAAACGGACCATTTTCCACATTTCTGAAGCATGAAGTAATGGGGGGGGTGTTATCTCTTTTGTCGAAAATCAGCAGTTTTTGCTCGAACATTAAATGCCTCCAAATGGTATTTAATTAACTTCCCGAGCCCCTGGAAGCATGAAAATCACTTTAAACATGCTAATTTTAGCTCTAACACTGATGATCCACCTACAAATGTGAACTGACGTTCAAAAATAAAACATTTGAAAACGGACTATTTTCCACATTTCTGAAGCATGACGTAATGGGGGGGTGTTATCTCTTTTGTCGAAAATCAGCCGTTTTTGCTCGAACATTAAATGCCTCCAAATGGTATTTAATTAACTTCCCGGGGTGAAGAAACCCTTTTTGAGAACTCAGAGTGAGTAAATTGGCCATTTTCATGCACTTTTAACCATTCCATAAATCTTGTGTTTTGGGCTCCTGGAAGCATGAAAATCACTTTAAACATGCTAATTTTAGCTCTAACACTGATGATCCACCTACAAATGTGAACTGACGTTCAAAAATAAAACATTTGAAAACGGACCATTTTCCACATTTCTGAAGCATGACGTAATGGGGGGGTGTTATCTCTTTTGTCGAAAATCAGCCGTTTTTGCTCGAACATTAAATGCCTCCAAATGGTATTTAATTAACTTCCCGAGCCCCTGGAAGCATGAAAATCACTTTAAACATGCTAATTTTAGCTCTAACACTGATGATCCACCTACAAAGTGAACTGACGTTCAAAAATAAAACATTTGAAAACGGACCATTTTCCACATTTCTGAAGCATGATGTAATGGGGGGGTGTTATCTCTTTTGTCGAAAATCACCCGTTTTTGCTCGAACATTAAATGCCTCCAAATGGTATTTATTTCACTTCCCGAGCCCCTGGAAGCATGAAAATCACTTTAAACATGCTAATTTTAGCTCTAACACTGATGATCCACCTACAAATGTGAACTGACGTTCAAAAATAAAACATTTGAAAACGGACCATTTTCCACATTTCTGAAGCATGACGTAATGGGGGGGTGTTATCTCTTTTGTCGAAAATCAGCCGTTTTTGCTCGAACACTAAATGCCTCCAAATGGTATTTATTTCACTTCCCGGGGTGAAGAAACCCTTTTTGAGAACTCAGAGTGAGTAAATTGGCCATTTTCATGCACTTTTAACCATTCCATTAATCTTGTGTTTTGGGCCCCTGGAAGCATGAAAATCACTTTAAACATGCTAATTTTAGCTCTAACACTGATGATCCACCTACAAATGTGAACTGACGTTCAAAAATAAAACATTTGAAAACGGACCATTTTCCACATTTCTGAAGCATGACGTAATGGGGGGGTGTTATCTCTTTTTTCGAAAATCAGCCGTTTTTGCTCGAACATTAAATGCCTCCAAATGGTATTTAATTAACTTTCCGAGCCCCTGGAAGCATGAAAATCACTTTAAACATGCTAATTTTAGCTCTAACACTGATGATCCACCTACAAATGTGAACTGACGTTCAAAAATAAAACATTTGAAAACGGACCATTTTCCACATTTCTGAAGCATGACGTAATGGGGGGGGGTGTTATCTCTTTTGTCGAAAATCAGCCGTTTTTGCTCGAACATTAAATGCCTCCAAATGGTATTTAATTAACTTCCCGAGCCCCTGGAAGCATGAAAATCACTTTAAACATGCTAATTTTAGCTCTAACACTGATGATCCACCTACAAATGTGAACTGACGTTCAAAAATAAAACATTTGAAAACGGACCATTTTCCACATTTCTGAAGCATGACGTAATGGGGGGGTGTTATCTCTTTTGTCGAAAATCAGCCGTTTTTGCTCGAACATTAAATGCCTCCAAATGGTATTTAATTAACTTCCCGGGGTGAAGAAACCCTTTTTGAGAACTCAGAGTGAGTAAATTGGCCATTTTCATGCACTTTTAACCATTCCATAAATCTTGTGTTTTGGGCCCCTGGAAGCATGAAAATCACTTTAAACATGCTAATTTTAGCTCTAACACTGATGATCCACCTACAAATGTGAACTGACGTTCAAAAATAAAACATTTGAAAACGGACCATTTTCCACATTTCTGAAGCATGACGTAATGGGGGGGTGTTATCTCTTTTGTCGAAAATCAGCCGTTTTTGCTCGAACATTAAATGCCTCCAAATGGTATTTAATTAACTTCCCGAGCCCCTGGAAGCATGAAAATCACTTTAAACATGCTAATTTTAGCTCTAACACTGATGATCCACCTACAAATGTGAACTGACGTTCAAAAATAAAACATTTGAAAACGGACCATTTTCCACATTTCTGAAGCATGACGTAATGGGGGGGTGTTATCTCTTTTGTCGAAAATCAGCCGTTTTTGCTCGAACATTAAATGCCTCCAAATGGTATTTAATTAACTTCCCGGGGTGAAGAAACCCTTTTTGAGAACTCAGAGTGAGTAAATTGGCCATTTTCATGCACTTTTAACCATTCCATAAATCTTGTGTTTTGGGCCCCTGGAAGCATGAAAATCACTTTAAACATGCTAATTTTAGCTCTAACACTGATGATCCACCTACAAATGTGAACTGACGTTCAAAAATAAAACATTTGAAAACGGACCATTTTCCACATTTCTGAAGCATGACGTAATGGGGGGGTGTTATTTCTTTTGTCGAAAATCAGCCGTTTTTGCTCGAACATTAAATGCCTCCAAATGGTATTTAATTAACTTCCCGAGCCCCTGGAAGCATGAAAATCACTTTAAACATGCTAATTTTAGCTCTAACACTGATGATCCACCTACAAATGTGAACTGACGTTCAAAAATAAAACATTTGAAAACGGACCATTTTCCACATTTCTGAAGCATGACGTAATGGGGGGGTGTTATCTCTTTTGTCGAAAATCAGCCGTTTTTGCTCGAACATTAAATGCCTCCAAATGGTATTTATTTCACTTCTAGAGCCCCTGGAAGCATGAAGATCACTTTAAACATGCTAATTTTAGCTCTAACACTGATGATCCACCTACAAATGTGAACTGACGTTCAAAAATAAAACATTTGAAAACGGACCATTTTCCACATTTCTGAAGCATGAAGTAATGGGGGGGTGTTATCTCTTTTGTCGAAAATCAGCCGTTTTTGCTCGAACATTAAATGCCTCCAAATGGTATCTAATTAACTTCCCGAGCCCCTGGAAGCATGAAAATCACTTTAAACATGCTAATTTTAGCTCTAACACTGATGATCCACCTACAAATGTGAACTGACGTTCAAAAATAAAACATTTGAAAACTGACCATTTTCCACATTTCTGAAGCATGACGTAATGGGGGGGTGTTATCTCTTTTGTCGAAAATCAGCCGTTTTTGCTCGAACATTAAATGCCTCCAAATGGTATTTAATTAACTTCCCGGGGTGAAGAAACCCTTTTTGAGAACTCAGAGTGAGTAAATTGGCCATTTTCATGCACTTTTAACCATTCCATAAATCTTGTGTTTAGGGCCCCTGGAAGCATGAAAATCACTTTAAACATGCTAATTTTAGCTCTAACACTGATGATCCACCTACAAATGTGAACTGACGTTCAAAAGTAAAACATTTGAAAACGGACCATTTTCCACATTTCTGAAGCATGACGTAATGGGGGGGTGTTATCTCTTTTGTCGAAAATCAGCCGTTTTTGCTCGAACATTAAATGCCTCCAAATGGTATTTATTTCACTTCCCGAGCCCCTGGAAGCATGAAAATCACTTTAAACATGCTAATTTTAGCTCTAACACTGATGATCCACCTACAAATGTGAACTGACGTTCAAAAATAAAACATTTGAAAACGGACCATTTTCCACATTTCTGAAGCATGACGTAATGGGGGGGTGTTATCTCTTTTGTCGAAAATCAGCCGTTTTTGCTCGAACATTAAATGCCTCCAAATGGTATTTAATTAACTTCCCGAGCCCCTGGAAGCATGAAAATCACTTTAAACATGCTAATTTTAGCTCTAACACTGATGATCCACCTACAAATGTGAACTGACGTTCAAAAATAAAACATTTGAAAACGGACCATTTTCCACATTTCTGAAGCATGACGTAATGGGGGGGTGTTATCTCTTTTGTCGAAAATCAGCCGTTTTTGCTCGAACATTAAATGCCTCCAAATGGTATTTAATTAACTTCCCGGGGTGAAGAAACCCTTTTTGAGAACTCAGAGTGAGTAAATTTGCCATTTTCATGCACTTTTAACCATTCCATAAATCTTGTGTTTTGGGCCCCTGGAAGCATGAAAATCACTTTAAACATGCTAATTTTAGCTCTAACACTGATGATCCACCTACAAATGTGAACTGACGTTCAAAAATAAAACATTTGAAAACGGACCATTTTCCACATTTCTGAAGCATGACGTAATGGGGGGGTGTTATCTCTTTTGTCGAAAATCAGCCGTTTTTGCTCGAACATTAAATGCCTCCAAATGGTATTTATTTCACTTCCCGAGCCCCTGGAAGCATGAAAATCACTTTAAACATGCTAATTTTAGCTCTAACACTGATGATCCACCTACAAATGTGAACTGACGTTCAAAAATAAAACATTTGAAAACGGACCATTTTCCACATTTCTGAAGCATGAAGTAATGGGGGGGGTGTTATCTCTTTTGTCGAAAATCAGCAGTTTTTGCTCGAACATTAAATGCCTCCAAATGGTATTTAATTAACTTCCCGAGCCCCTGGAAGCATGAAAATCACTTTAAACATGCTAATTTTAGCTCTAACACTGATGATCCACCTACAAATGTGAACTGACGTTCAAAAATAAAACATTTGAAAACGGACTATTTTCCACATTTCTGAAGCATGACGTAATGGGGGGGTGTTATCTCTTTTGTCGAAAATCAGCCGTTTTTGCTCGAACATTAAATGCCTCCAAATGGTATTTAATTAACTTCCCGGGGTGAAGAAACCCTTTTTGAGAACTCAGAGTGAGTAAATTGGCCATTTTCATGCACTTTTAACCATTCCATAAATCTTGTGTTTTGGGCTCCTGGAAGCATGAAAATCACTTTAAACATGCTAATTTTAGCTCTAACACTGATGATCCACCTACAAATGTGAACTGACGTTCAAAAATAAAACATTTGAAAACGGACCATTTTCCACATTTCTGAAGCATGACGTAATGGGGGGGTGTTATCTCTTTTGTCGAAAATCAGCCGTTTTTGCTCGAACATTAAATGCCTCCAAATGGTATTTAATTAACTTCCCGAGCCCCTGGAAGCATGAAAATCACTTTAAACATGCTAATTTTAGCTCTAACACTGATGATCCACCTACAAAGTGAACTGACGTTCAAAAATAAAACATTTGAAAACGGACCATTTTCCACATTTCTGAAGCATGATGTAATGGGGGGGTGTTATCTCTTTTGTCGAAAATCAGCCGTTTTTGCTCGAACATTAAATGCCTCCAAATGGTATTTATTTCACTTCCCGAGCCCCTGGAAGCATGAAAATCACTTTAAACATGCTAATTTTAGCTCTAACACTGATGATCCACCTACAAATGTGAACTGACGTTCAAAAATAAAACATTTGAAAACGGACCATTTTCCACATTTCTGAAGCATGACGTAATGGGGGGGTGTTATCTCTTTTGTCGAAAATCAGCCGTTTTTGCTCGAACACTAAATGCCTCCAAATGGTATTTATTTCACTTCCCGGGGTGAAGAAACCCTTTTTGAGAACTCAGAGTGAGTAAATTGGCCATTTTCATGCACTTTTAACCATTCCATTAATCTTGTGTTTTGGGCCCCTGGAAGCATGAAAATCACTTTAAACATGCTAATTTTAGCTCTAACACTGATGATCCACCTACAAATGTGAACTGACGTTCAAAAATAAAACATTTGAAAACGGACCATTTTCCACATTTCTGAAGCATGACGTAATGGGGGGGTGTTATCTCTTTTTTCGAAAATCAGCCGTTTTTGCTCGAACATTAAATGCCTCCAAATGGTATTTAATTAACTTTCCGAGCCCCTGGAAGCATGAAAATCACTTTAAACATGCTAATTTTAGCTCTAACACTGATGATCCACCTACAAATGTGAACTGACGTTCAAAAATAAAACATTTGAAAACGGACCATTTTCCACATTTCTGAAGCATGACGTAATGGGGGGGGGTGTTATCTCTTTTGTCGAAAATCAGCCGTTTTTGCTCGAACATTAAATGCCTCCAAATGGTATTTAATTAACTTCCCGAGCCCCTGGAAGCATGAAAATCACTTTAAACATGCTAATTTTAGCTCTAACACTGATGATCCACCTACAAATGTGAACTGACGTTCAAAAATAAAACATTTGAAAACGGACCATTTTCCACATTTCTGAAGCATGACGTAATGGGGGGGTGTTATCTCTTTTGTCGAAAATCAGCCGTTTTTGCTCGAACATTAAATGCCTCCAAATGGTATTTAATTAACTTCCCGGGGTGAAGAAACCCTTTTTGAGAACTCAGAGTGAGTAAATTGGCCATTTTCATGCACTTTTAACCATTCCATAAATCTTGTGTTTTGGGCCCCTGGAAGCATGAAAATCACTTTAAACATGCTAATTTTAGCTCTAACACTGATGATCCACCTACAAATGTGAACTGACGTTCAAAAATAAAACATTTGAAAACGGACCATTTTCCACATTTCTGAAGCATGACGTAATGGGGGGGTGTTATCTCTTTTGTCGAAAATCAGCCGTTTTTGCTCGAACATTAAATGCCTCCAAATGGTATTTAATTAACTTCCCGAGCCCCTGGAAGCATGAAAATCACTTTAAACATGCTAATTTTAGCTCTAACACTGATGATCCACCTACAAATGTGAACTGACGTTCAAAAATAAAACATTTGAAAACGGACCATTTTCCACATTTCTGAAGCATGACGTAATGGGGGGGTGTTATCTCTTTTGTCGAAAATCAGCCGTTTTTGCTCGAACATTAAATGCCTCCAAATGGTATTTAATTAACTTCCCGGGGTGAAGAAACCCTTTTTGAGAACTCAGAGTGAGTAAATTGGCCATTTTCATGCACTTTTAACCATTCCATAAATCTTGTGTTTTGGGCCCCTGGAAGCATGAAAATCACTTTAAACATGCTAATTTTAGCTCTAACACTGATGATCCACCTACAAATGTGAACTGACGTTCAAAAATAAAACATTTGAAAACGGACCATTTTCCACATTTCTGAAGCATGACGTAATGGGGGGGTGTTATTTCTTTTGTCGAAAATCAGCCGTTTTTGCTCGAACATTAAATGCCTCCAAATGGTATTTAATTAACTTCCCGAGCCCCTGGAAGCATGAAAATCACTTTAAACATGCTAATTTTAGCTCTAACACTGATGATCCACCTACAAATGTGAACTGACGTTCAAAAATAAAACATTTGAAAACGGACCATTTTCCACATTTCTGAAGCATGACGTAATGGGGGGGTGTTATCTCTTTTGTCGAAAATCAGCCGTTTTTGCTCGAACATTAAATGCCTCCAAATGGTATTTATTTCACTTCTAGAGCCCCTGGAAGCATGAAAATCACTTTAAACATGCTAATTTTAGCTCTAACACTGATGATCCACCTACAAATGTGAACTGACGTTCAAAAATAAAACATTTGAAAACGGACCATTTTCCACATTTCTGAAGCATGAAGTAATGGGGGGGTGTTATCTCTTTTGTCGAAAATCAGCCGTTTTTGCTCGAACATTAAATGCCTCCAAATGGTATCTAATTAACTTCCCGAGCCCCTGGAAGCATGAAAATCACTTTAAACATGCTAATTTTAGCTCTAACACTGATGATCCACCTACAAATGTGAACTGACGTTCAAAAATAAAACATTTGAAAACTGACCATTTTCCACATTTCTGAAGCATGACGTAATGGGGGGGTGTTATCTCTTTTGTCGAAAATCAGCCGTTTTTGCTCGAACATTAAATGCCTCCAAATGGTATTTAATTAACTTCCCGGGGTGAAGAAACCCTTTTTGAGAACTCAGAGTGAGTAAATTGGCCATTTTCATGCACTTTTAACCATTCCATAAATCTTGTGTTTAGGGCCCCTGGAAGCATGAAAATCACTTTAAACATGCTAATTTTAGCTCTAACACTGATGATCCACCTACAAATGTGAACTGACGTTCAAAAGTAAAACATTTGAAAACGGACCATTTTCCACATTTCTGAAGCATGACGTAATGGGGGGGTGTTATCTCTTTTGTCGAAAATCAGCCGTTTTTGCTCGAACATTAAATGCCTCCAAATGGTATTTATTTCACTTCCCGAGCCCCTGGAAGCATGAAAATCACTTTAAACATGCTAATTTTAGCTCTAACACTGATGATCCACCTACAAATGTGAACTGACGTTCAAAAATAAAACATTTGAAAACGGACCATTTTCCACATTTCTGAAGCATGACGTAATGGGGGGGTGTTATCTCTTTTGTCGAAAATCAGCCGTTTTTGCTCGAACATTAAATGCCTCCAAATGGTATTTAATTAACTTCCCGAGCCCCTGGAAGCATGAAAATCACTTTAAACATGCTAATTTTAGCTCTAACACTGATGATCCACCTACAAATGTGAACTGACGTTCAAAAATAAAACATTTGAAAACGGACCATTTTCCACATTTCTGAAGCATGACGTAATGGGGGGGTGTTATCTCTTTTGTCGAAAATCAGCCGTTTTTGCTCGAACATTAAATGCCTCCAAATGGTATTTAATTAACTTCCCGGGGTGAAGAAACCCTTTTTGAGAACTCAGAGTGAGTAAATTTGCCATTTTCATGCACTTTTAACCATTCCATAAATCTTGTGTTTTGGGCCCCTGGAAGCATGAAAATCACTTTAAACATGCTAATTTTAGCTCTAACACTGATGATCCACCTACAAATGTGAACTGACGTTCAAAAATAAAACATTTGAAAACGGACCATTTTCCACATTTCTGAAGCATGACGTAATGGGGGGGTGTTATCTCTTTTGTCGAAAATCAGCCGTTTTTGCTCGAACATTAAATGCCTCCAAATGGTATTTAATTAACTTCCCGAGCCCCTGGAAGCATGAAAATCACTTTAAACATGCTAATTTTAGCTCTAACACTGATGATCCACCTACAAATGTGAACTGACGTTCAAAAATAAAACATTTGAAAACGGACCATTTTCCACATTTCTGAAGCATGACGTAATGGGGGGGTGTTATCTCTTTTGTCGAAAATCAGCCGTTTTTGCTCGAACATTAAATGCCTCCAAATGGTATTTATTTCACTTCCCGGGGTGAAGAAACCCTTTTTGAGAACACAGAGTGAGTAAATTGGCCATTTTCATGCACTTTTAACCATTCCATTAATCTTGTGTTTTGGGCCCCTGGAAGCATGAAAATCACTTTAAACATGCTAATTTTAGCTCTAACACTGATGATCCACCTACAAATGTGAACTGACGTTCAAAAATAAAACATTTGAAAACGGACCATTTTCCACATTTCTGAAGCATGACGTAATGGGGGGGTGTTATCTCTTTTGTCGAAAATCAGCCGTTTTTGCTCGAACATTAAATGCCTCCAAATGGTATTTAATTAACTTCCCGAGCCCCTGGAAGCATGAAAATCACTTTAAACATGCTAATTTTAGCTCTAACACTGATGATCCACCTACAAATGTGAACTGACGTTCAAAAATAAAACATTTGAAAACGGACCATTTTCCACATTTCTGAAGCATGATGTAATGGGGGGGTGTTATCTCTTTTGTCGAAAATCAGCCGTTTTTGCTCGAACATTAAATGCCTCCAAATGGTATTTATTTCACTTCCCGAGCCCCTGGAAGCATGAAAATCACTTTAAACATGCTAATTTTAGCTCTAACACTGATGATCCACCTACAAATGTGAACTGACGTTCAAAAATAAAACATTTGAAAACGGACCATTTTCCACATTTCTGAAGCATGACGTAATGGGGGGGTGTTATCTCTTTTGTCGAAAATCAGCCGTTTTTGCTCGAACATTAAATGCCTCCAAATGGTATTTATTTCACTTCCCGGGGTGAAGAAACCCTTTTTGAGAACTCAGAGTGAGTAAATTGGCCATTTTCATGCACTTTTAACCATTCCATTAATCTTGTGTTTTGGGCCCCTGGAAGCATGAAAATCACTTTAAACATGCTAATTTTAGCTCTAACACTGATGATCCACCTACAAATGTGAACTGACGTTCAAAAATAAAACATTTGAAAACGGACCATTTTCCACATTTCTGAAGCATGACGTAATGGGGGGGTGTTATCTCTTTTTTCGAAAATCAGCCGTTTTTGCTCGAACATTAAATGCCTCCAAATGGTATTTAATTAACTTCCCGAGCCCCTGGAAGCATGAAAATCACTTTAAACATGCTAATTTTAGCTCTAACACTGATGATCCACCTACAAATGTGAACTGACGTTCAAAAATAAAACATTTGAAAACGGACCATTTTCCACATTTCTGAAGCATGACGTAATGGGGGGGGTGTAATCTCTTTTGTCGAAAATCAGCCGTTTTTGCTCGAACATTAAATGCCTCCAAATGGTATTTAATTAACTTCCCGAGCCCCTGGAAGCATGAAAATCACTTTAAACATGCTAATTTTAGCTCTAACACTGATGATCCACCTACAAATGTGAACTGACGTTCAAAAATAAAACATTTGAAAACGGACCATTTTCCACATTTCTGAAGCATGACGTAATGGGGGGGTGTTATCTCTTTTGTCGAAAATCAGCCGTTTTTGCTCGAACATTAAATGCCTCCAAATGGTATTTAATTAACTTCCCGGGGTGAAGAAACCCTTTTTGAGAACTCAGAGTGAGTAAATTGGCCATTTTCATGCACTTTTAACCATTCCATAAATCTTGTGTTTTGGGCCCCTGGAAGCATGAAAATCACTTTAAACATGCTAATTTTAGCTCTAACACTGATGATCCACCTACAAATGTGAACTGACGTTCAAAAATAAAACATTTGAAAACGGACCATTTTCCACATTTCTGAAGCATGACGTAATGGGGGGGTGTTATCTCTTTTGTCGAAAATCAGCCGTTTTTGCTCGAACATTAAATGCCTCCAAATGGTATTTAATTAACTTTCCGAGCCCCTGGAAGCATGAAAATCACTTTAAACATGCTAATTTTAGCTCTAACACTGATGATCCACCTACAAATGTGAACTGACGTTCAAAAATAAAACATTTGAAAACGGACCATTTTCCACATTTCTGAAGCATGACGTAATGGGGGGGGTGTTATCTCTTTTGTCGAAAATCAGCCGTTTTTGCTCGAACATTAAATGCCTCCAAATGGTATTTAATTAACTTCCCGGGGTGAAGAAACCCTTTTTGAGAACTCAGAGTGAGTAAATTGGCCATTTTCATGCACTTTTAACCATTCCATAAATCTTGTGTTTTGGGCCCCTGGAAGCATGAAAATCACTTTAAACATGCTAATTTTAGCTCTAACACTGATGATCCACCTACAAATGTGAACTGACGTTCAAAAATAAAACATTTGAAAACGGACCATTTTCCACATTTCTGAAGCATGACGTAATGGGGGGGTGTTATTTCTTTTGTCGAAAATCAGCCGTTTTTGCTCGAACATTAAATGCCTCCAAATGGTATTTAATTAACTTCCCGAGCCCCTGGAAGCATGAAAATCACTTTAAACATGCTAATTTTAGCTCTAACACTGATGATCCACCTACAAATGTGAACTGACGTTCAAAAATAAAACATTTGAAAACGGACCATTTTCCACATTTCTGAAGCATGAAGTAATGGGGGGGTGTTATCTCTTTTGTCGAAAATCAGCCGTTTCTGCTCGAACATTAAATGCCTCCAAATGGTATTTAATTAACTTCCCGAGCCCCTGGAAGCATGAAAATCACTTTAAACATGCTAATTTTAGCTCTAACACTGATGATCCACCTACAAATGTGAACTGACGTTCAAAAATAAAACATTTGAAAACTGACCATTTTCCACATTTCTGAAGCATGACGTAATGGGGGGGTGTTATCTCTTTTGTCGAAAATCAGCCGTTTTTGCTCGAACATTAAATGCCTCCAAATGGTATGTAATTAACTTCCCGGGGTGAAGAAACCCTTTTTGAGAACTCAGAGTGAGTAAATTGGCCATTTTCATGCACTTTTAACCATTCCATAAATCTTGTGTTTAGGGCCCCTGGAAGCATGAAAATCACTTTAAACATGCTAATTTTAGCTCTAACACTGATGATCCACCTACAAATGTGAACTGACGTTCAAAAATAAAACATTTGAAAACGGATCATTTTCCACATTTCTGAAGCATGACGTAATGGGGGGGTGTTATCTCTTTTGTCGAAAATCAGCCGTTTTTGCTCGAACATTAAATGCCTCCAAATGGTATTTATTTCACTTCCCGAGCCCCTGGAAGCATGAAAATCACTTTAAACATGCTAATTTTAGCTCTAACACTGATGATCCACCTACAAATGTGAACTGACGTTCAAAAATAAAACATTTGAAAACGGACCATTTTCCACATTTCTGAAGCATGACGTAATGGGGGGGTGTTATCTCTTTTGTCGAAAATCAGCCGTTTTTGCTCGAACATTAAATGCCTCCAAATGGTATTTAATTAACTTCCCGAGCCCCTGGAAGCATGAAAATCACTTTAAACATGCTAATTTTAGCTCTAACACTGATGATCCACCTACAAATGTGAACTGACGTTCAAAAATAAAACATTTGAAAACGGACCATTTTCCACATTTCTGAAGCATGACGTAATGGGGGGGTGTTATCTCTTTTGTCGAAAATCAGCCGTTTTTGCTCGAACATTAAATGCCTCCAAATGGTATTTAATTAACTTCCCGGGGTGAAGAAACCCTTTTTGAGAACTCAGAGTGAGTAAATTGGCCATTTTCATGCACTTTTAACCATTCCATAAATCTTGTGTTTTGGGCCCCTGGAAGCATGAAAATCACTTTAAACATGCTAATTTTAGCTCTAACACTGATGATCCACCTACAAATGTGAACTGACGTTCAAAAATAAAACATTTGAAAACGGACCATTTTCCACATTTCTGACGCATGACGTAATGGGGGGGTGTTATCTCTTTTGTCGAAAATCAGCCGTTTTTGCTCGAACATTAAATGCCTCCAAATGGTATTTAATTAACTTCCCGAGCCCCTGGAAGCATGAAAATCACTTTAAACATGCTAATTTTAGCTCTAACACTGATGATCCACCTACAAATGTGAACTGACGTTCAAAAATAAAACATTTGAAAACGGACCATTTTCCACATTTCTGAAGCATGACGTAATGGGGGGGTGTTATCTCTTTTGTCGAAAATCAGCCGTTTTTGCTCGAACATTAAATGCCTCCAAATGGTATTTAATTAACTTCCCGGGGTGAAGAAACCCTTTTTGAGAACTCAGAGTGAGTAAATTGGCCATTTTCATGCACTTTTAACCATTCCATAAATCTTGTGTTTTGGGCCCCTGGAAGCATGAAAATCACTTTAAACATGCTAATTTTAGCTCTAACACTGATGATCCACCTACGAATGTGAACTGACGTTCAAAAATAAAACATTTGAAAACGGACCATTTTCCACATTTCTGAAGCATGACGTAATGGGGGGGTGTTATTTCTTTTGTCGAAAATCAGCCGTTTTTGCTCGAACATTAAATGCCTCCAAATGGTATTTAATTAACTTCCCGAGCCCCTGGAAGCATGAAAATCACTTTAAACATGCTAATTTTAGCTCTAACACTGATGATCCACCTACAAATGTGAACTGACGTTCAAAAATACAACATTTGAAAACGGACCATTTTCCACATTTCTGAAGCATGACGTAATGGGGGGGTGTTATCTCTTTTGTCGAAAATCAGCCGTTTTTGCTCGAACATTAAATGCCTCCAAATGGTATTTATTTTACTTCCCGAGCCCCTGGAAGCATGAAAATCACTTTAAACATGCTAATTTTAGCTCTAACACTGATGATCCACCTACAAATGTGAACTGACGTTCAAAAATAAAACATTTGAAAACGGACCATTTTCCACATTTCTGAAGCATGAAGTAATGGGGGGGTGTTATCTCTTTTGTCAAAAATCAGCCATTTTTGCTCGAACATTAAATGCCTCCAAATGGTATTTAATTAACTTCCCGAGCCCCTGGAAGCATGAAAATCACTTTAAACATGCTAATTTTAGCTCTAACACTGATGATCCACCTACAAATGTGAACTGACGTTCAAAAATAAAACATTTGAAAACGGACCATTTTCCACATTTCTGAAGCATGACGTAATGGGGGGGTGTTATCTCTTTTGTCGAAAATCAGCCGTTTTTGCTCGAACATTAAATGCCTCCAAATGGTATTTAATTAACTTCCCGGGGTGAAGAAACCCTTTTTGAGAACTCAGAGTGAGTAAATTGGCCATTTTCATGCACTTTTAACCATTCCATAAATCTTGTGTTTTGGGCCCCTGGAAGCATGAAAATCACTTTAAACATGCTAATTTTAGCTCTAACACTGATGATCCACCTACAAATGTGAACTGACGTTCAAAAATAAAACATTTGAAAACAGACCATTTTCCACATTTCTGAAGCATGACGTAATGGGGGGGTGTTATCTCTTTTGTCGAAAATCAGCCGTTTTTGCTCGAACATTAAATGCCTCCAAATGGTATTTATTTCACTTCCCGAGCCCCTGGAAGCATGAAAATCACTTTAAACATGCTAATTTTAGCTCTAACACTGATGATCCACCTACAAATGTGAACTGACGTTCAAAAATAAAACATTTGAAAACGGACCATTTTCCACATTTCTGAAGCATGACGTAATGGGGGGGTGTTATCTCTTTTGTCGAAAATCAGACGTTTTTGCTCGAACATTAAATGCCTCCAAATGGTATTTAATTAACTTCCCGAGCCCCTGGAAGCATGAAAATCACTTTAAACATGCTAATTTTAGCTCTAACACTGATGATCCACCTACAAATGTGAACTGACGTTCAAAAATAAAACATTTGAAAACGGACCATTTTCGACATTTCTGAAGCATGACGTAATGGGGGGGTGTTATCTCTTTTGTCGAAAATCAGCCGTTTTTGCTCGAACATTAAATGCCTCCAAATGGTATTTAATTAACTTCCCGGGGTGAAGAAACCCTTTTTGAGAACTCAGAGTGAGTAAATTGGCCATTTTCATGCACTTTTAACCATTCCATAAATCTTGTGTTTTGGGCCCCTGGAAGCATGAAAATCACTTTAAACATGCTAATTTTAGCTCTAACACTGATGATCCACCTACAAATGTGAACTGACGTTCAAAAATAAAACATTTGAAAACGGACCATTTTCCACATTTCTGAAGCATGACGTAATGGGGGGGTGTTATCTCTTTTGTCGAAAATCAGCCGTTTTTGCTCGAACATTAAATGCCTCCAAATGGTATTTATTTCACTTCCCGGGGTGAAGAAACCCTTTTTGAGAACTCAGAGTGAGTAAATTGGCCATTTTCATGCACTTTTAACCATTCCATTAATCTTGTGTTTTGGGCCCCTGGAAGCATGAAAATCACTTTAAACATGCTAATTTTAGCTCTAACACTGATGATCCACCTACAAATGTGAACTGACGTTCAAAAATAAAACATTTGAAAACGGACCATTTTCCACATTTCTGAAGCATGACGTAATGGGGGGGTGTTATCTCTTTTGTCGAAAATCAGCCGTTTTTGCTCGAACATTAAATGCCTCCAAATGGTATTTAATTAACTTCCCGAGCCCCTGGAAGCATGAAAATCACTTTAAACATGCTAATTTTAGCTCTAACACTGATGATCCACCTACAAATGTGAACTGACGTTCAAAAATAAAACATTTGAAAACGGACCATTTTCCACATTTCTGAAGCATGACGTAATGGGGGGGTGTTATCTCTTTTGTCGAAAATCAGCCGTTTTTGCTCGAACATTAAATGCCTCCAAATGGTATTTATTTCACTTCCCGAGCCCCTGGAAGCATGAAAATCACTTTAAACATGCTAATTTTAGCTCTAACACTGATGATCCACCTACAAATGTGAACTGACGTTCAAAAATAAAACATTTGAAAACGGACCATTTTCCACATTTCTGAAGCATGACGTAATGTGGGGGTGTTATCTCTTTTGTCGAAAATCAGCCGTTTTTGCTCGAACATTAAATGCCTCCAAATGGTATTTAATTCACTTCCCGGGGTGAAGAAACCCTTTTTGAGAACTCAGAGTGAGTAAATTGGCCATTTTCATGCACTTTTAACCATTTCATTAATCTTGTGTTTTGGGCCCCTGGAAGCATGAAAATCACTTTAAACATGCTAATTTTAGCTCTAACACTGATGATCCACCTACAAATGTGAACTGACGTTCAAAAATAAAACATTTGAAAATGGACCATTTTCCACATTTCTGAAGCATGACGTAATGGGGGGGTGTTATCTCTTTTGTCGAAAATCAGCAGTTTTTGCTCGAACATTAAATGCCTCCAAATGGTATTTAATTAACTTCCCGAGCCCCTGGAAGCATGAAAATCACTTTAAACATGCTAATTTTAGCTCTAACACTGATGATCCACCTACAAATGTGAACTGACGTTCAAAAATAAAACATTTGAAAACGGACCATTTTCCACATTTCTGAAGCATGACGTAATGGGGGGGTGTTATCTCTTTTGTCGAAAATCAGCCGTTTTTGCTCGAACATTAAATGCCTCCAAATGGTATTTAATTAACTTCCCGAGCCCCTGGAAGCATGAAAATCACTTTAAACATGCTAATTTTAGCTCTAACACTGATGATCCACCTACAAATGTGAACTGACGTTCAAAAATAAAACATTTGAAAACGGACCATTTTCCACATTTCTGAAGCATGACGTAATGGGGGGGTGTTATCTCTTTTGTCGAAAATCAGCCGTTTTTGCTCGAACATTAAATGCCTCCAAATGGTATTTAATTCACTTCCCGGGGTGAAGAAACCCTTTTTGAGAACTCAGAGTGAGTAAATTGGCCATTTTCATGCACTTTTAACCATTTCATTAATCTTGTGTTTTGGGCCCCTGGAAGCATGAAAATCACTTTAAACATGCTAATTTTAGCTCTAACACTGATGATCCACCTACAAATGTGAACTGACGTTCAAAAATAAAACATTTGAAAATGGACCATTTTCCACATTTCTGAAGCATGACGTAATGGGGGGGTGTTATCTCTTTTGTCGAAAATCAGCAGTTTTTGCTCGAACATTAAATGCCTCCAAATGGTATTTAATTAACTTCCCGAGCCCCTGGAAGCATGAAAATCACTTTAAACATGCTAATTTTAGCTCTAACACTGATGATCCACCTACAAATGTGAACTGACGTTCAAAAATAAAACATTTGAAAACGGACCATTTTCCACATTTCTGAAGCATGACGTAATGGGGGGGTGTTATCTCTTTTGTCGAAAATCAGCCGTTTTTGCTCGAACATTAAATGCCTCCAAATGGTATTTAATTAACTTCCCGAGCCCCTGGAAGCATGAAAATCACTTTAAACATGCTAATTTTAGCTCTAACACTGATGATCCACCTACAAATGTGAACTGACGTTCAAAAATAAAACATTTGAAAACGGACCATTTTCCACATTTCTGAAGCATGACGTAATGGGGGGGTGTTATCTCTTTTGTCGAAAATCAGCCGTTTTTGCTCGAACATTAAATGCCTCCAAATGGTATTTAATTAACTTCCCGGGGTGAAGAAACCCTTTTTGAGAACTCAGAGTGAGTAAATTGGCCATTTTCATGCACTTTTAACCATTCCATAAATCTTGTGTTTTGGGCCCCTGGAAGCATGAAAATCACTTTAAACATGCTAATTTTAGCTCTAACACTGATGATCCACCTACAAATGTGAACTGACGTTCAAAAATAAAACATTTGAAAACGGACCATTTTCCACATTTCTGAAGCATGACGTAATGGGGGGGTGTTATCTCTTTTGTCGAAAATCAGCCGTTTTTGCTCGAACATTAAATGCCTCCAAATGGTATTTAATTAACTTCCCGAGCCCCTGGAAGCATGAAAATCACTTTAAACATGCTAATTTTAGCTCTAACACTGATGATCCACCTACAAATGTGAACTGACGTTCAAAAATAAAACATTTGAAAACGGACCATTTTCCACATTTCTGAAGCATGACGTAATGGGGGGGTGTTATCTCTTTTGTCGAAAATCAGCCGTTTTTTTTTTCCATAGACAGAAGAAGGGAACATGGCAGCGGCAGGCTAACGGCTGCTGTGAGGCTCCGTTCCTAAGCCCTATAGAGTTTTTCCGGCAGGTCTCGTATCCTGTTTCTTTTTTGATGGCAGAGTGCGGATTTTCTCACGGTGAGATATGGAGTGCGATATGATTCATGAAATATACCACAATTGCTGAGCTTTCTTTCCTTTTGTGTCAGCGGTCACAGTTTTGTAAAAACCGCCGAGCAAGGGCTGCGGAAAGAAGCTGTCGGCGCTAGGACCCAAACTGGAATGAGAGGGGAGGACCGAGAGCGAGAGCTCGTTCGGAGGTATGCGGAGGAGCCTACAACGGGGCAGCTGCATCGGCTGAAAGGACACGAAGGGAACTGGGAGCTGAGGGAGACAGGACACGGCAAGACACGCGACAACAACCAAACGCAAGTAGAGCAATACACTGGAATCCGGGTAAGCTGTAATAATGCTTGGCTGCGCTCAAGAGCAGCCTACTGGTATCGGGCTGCAGTATCTGCACGCCGTGTCCCTACAGTAGCTATAGTGTTTTCTGCTTGTGTTGAACTGATTGAATGCATGGAGGCAGATAAAGCTGCGTCTAAACTTCAGTTCCAGTGCGATTTCCCTGATTTACAGGCAACTTTTAGTGGCAAATTTAAAGTTGGCTCTCCTAAATTACCCGAGCTGTCCGAGTTGCCCTCTGAAGAGACTGTTCCGGCCAGTGGTAATAGTGAGAAAAGAAGTGTGGCTAGGAATCGCTACCAGCTGCGCTCGAAGCACGAACTAAAGAAGAAGGGGGTTTTAAATACAGCTGATTTGTGCGAGGGTGGAAGTAGCGGTCCGGTTCCCATTTCACCCTGTAAGCAAAGTAAGAAAGGAGGGACACGAAGGGGGAAGACTAAAGGATTAAAACTGACTCAAACTGCGAAAGGGACTCCTTCACTTAAAAGCTATTTCAAAATTATGGAGCAAGCAGTGTCATCTGGGGCGAATAGCATTGAGGCAAATATTGAGACTAATATCGAGACTAATATTATAGAGGAAGGAGAGACAAGTAACCAGCACGGGCTCGTGAAGCCCGTTGGAAATCTTACCGAGAGTATGAACTCGACCACAGCTTCTCCTCTCTTAGCTATTTTTTCCCTGAGTAATAAATACACAGCTTTGAAATTAGCTAATTCTACAGAGGCACCTGAGGCAGCTGAAAAAGAGGATCCAGCACAACCTTCCTCGGAAGATACTGATATACATCAAATGCCTCAGAATACAGTACCCCAATCTTTTCTGGCTGTCCCCCATATAGCCCATACATCGGGTTTAGAAAATGATGGTCTCTTCTCACCTTCAAACGAGGAGATGGATGGTGGTGGAGGTAGCGTTGAGACAGAGAAGAGCTTGGGCTTTTTACTTCATTCATTAAGAGCGGATCTGTTGGAAAGATTTGAGATTTCTGAAAAGAATCAGAAAGGATTGCATGATAGATTTGACCTCCTGGAGGCCAAAATCGAGGGTATTAGTGTTAGAACAAGTACTCTAGAGGGGAAAGTATCAGTACTCGCAGAATCCTCAAAAAATAACTCTAAGGACATTGCTGCCTTAAAATCTCAGAATCGAATTCTAACGATGGATCTGGAGAGGTTAGAAACTCAACAACGACGTAATAACCTGAGGATCTTAAAAATACCGGAAGGGGCAGAAGTGGAAGATATCAAGGGGTTTGTTTGTAGATTATTGCGGGAAGATATCCTTAAAGACAGACCAGACATCAACCTGGAAGCTGAGATTCAGCGGGTTCATAGAGATCCATTTAAATTACATCCGGATCGAAAAGCACCTAGGAAGATCTTGGTATACTTTCAAACTTACAGCATAAAAGAGTTGATTCTCACTAGGTGTTTATCCCGTACCTCCTTACATTTTCGAGCTAATCCCTACCATATCAGATCGGATATAGGAAGTAAAACTGCTCAAAGACAGTGGGAATTAGGCTCTAGGATGCCAGATTTACGTTCATATGGTGCACAGGTTCAAATGAAATTCCCAGCGCTCCTCAAAATTATGTGGAACAATAAAATGTACACCTGCCATTTTCCTGAGGAAGCTGATGCAGTTTTGACTAAGATGAAAGAATCGGAAGAACAGGAGGAATAGAGTGGAGGAATAGAATGTGTCTAGGATGTACATTGTGGAATCTAGTATATCTCCTATTATACCTCCTATGATTTGCCCGATTTCAATTAGTTTAAAATGGTTGAGAGATGAGAGTGAGAGTTAAAAAAAAAAAAAAAAAAAAAAAACATAAGTTGAGGAGTGACTGATAAAGTTTTTGAGGGGGGAAAAAAAAAAAAAAAAAAAGGGGAATAATAATTATGAAAAATAATAAGTGTGGAGTGGTGAGGGGAGATTTAGTAAAGGTGGGGGGAAAAAAAAAAAAAATTATATGAGGGGAGAACCTCAGGTCAACAAATAAAAACAGTTATAGATAAGGATAAAGAGACCGATATTTCTTTCTTAATGGAGAGGGCATCAGTGGTTCGGGGCCTCCTAGGGCGTATTTTCGCCAATCAGGAAGGGAGGGTTCCCCGGGGGGTGGGGGGGTTGGTTCACTAGGGTTAGGGGAAAAAAGCAGTTAAAAAAGTCCTCATGTGCCACAAAATATTATTTCTCCTCTTTTTTGTTTAAATTTAATTGTCAATATATACGCTCGAGGCAAGCCACAATTTATAGTTTAAAATTTTGGTATGTCTCAAGTTAGACAAACTAAAATCCTTTCCTGGAATTTGAACGGTTTAGGAAATCGAAAGAAACAATTAAATGTTCTTCATTTTTTGGAGAGTAAAGGGGCCTCCTTGATTTTCCTACAAGAGACCCACTTAGAAGCAGATGATTGCAGAAAAATTTTCAATAAGAGCAAATGGGTTCAAGATGTTTTTTGTTCTAAACAATTAGGTAATACGAGAGGGGTAGCAATAATAATTTGTGCAAATAAAGGAATTGTCATGCATGATTGGGCCACAGATCAAACAGGCAGGTGGCTGGTCGCAGTTGTTTCAATCAGTGCAGTTAAATTTCTATGTGGGGTTTATTATGGCCCAAATGATGATAATCCATGTTTTTTACAGAAACTAGAAAATCATATGTTGCAATATACTATGCCCATGGTATTAGGAGGTGACTTCAATTTACTATTAGATCCTGCAGTAGATCGCACCTCTAAATCTAAATATAAATGCCCCAAGAAATCCATGTTAGCTCTGAAAAATATTATGAAGGAGCATTTGCTATGTGATGTGTGGAGAGTTAAGCATGGCACCCGTAGTGAGTTTTCCTTTTTTAGTAAAAAATACCATCAATTTTCTAGGATAGATTTCTTTTTGGTTAATAGATCATTGCTTGCAGATATTAAATCTATTTCCTATATTCCAACCGGGCTGTCTGACCACTCAATAGTTGAGTTAAACATTAATTTCCAAAAGAACTCTTCAGAATATAGGTGGACTTTGGATAGGACAATTTTGTTAAAGGAAGAGTATAAGACAAAAGTCAAGGAGAATATACTAGAGTTCTTTCTGTTTAACCATAATACTGCCCCAGACAATATAATATGGGACGCATTTAAATCTGTATTAAGAGGTATATATGGTTCCCAAATGGCTCTGACTAGAAAGTTAAAAAAAGAAATGGATATCAAGGATCTTAGAGCGATTAAATTAAAAGAACAGCAACTTCTTTCCGCCATTTCTAATGATCAATTTGGCATATCAAGATTGGAAAAAGAACTTTCGGAGCTACAAACAAAGTTCAGGCTAAGAAATGAAAAAATAATTAGAGATAAATGGGAAATAAGTAAACTAAGAAATTTTGAATATGGGGAAAAATGTGGGTCATTGCTAGCTTGGAAAGCCAGGTCGGAGAGGACCAGGAACAACATCAAAACGTTAAAACAAAGAGGAACGGGCCTTGTCTTGGCTGAAGATGGTGAGATCAGGGAGGAAGCTAGATCCTTTTACGAAGAACTCTATTCAGAAAATATCAATAACTCAACGGATGAGTTAGAAAAATTGGCGATTTTGGGATACTTACCACAATTACGTAATGAAGATATAGCCTTTTTGGTAAAGGAAATAACGGAAGGGGAAATTAGATCGCAAGTGAAAAAGATGGCAAGGAACAAAGCAGCAGGCCCAGACGGTCTGCCAATAGAGATATATAAGGACAACATAGATGAAATCTTGGGCCCACTACAGGCACTATTTAACAATATTTTTATCCAGGGAAATCAAATCCCGCCCTCCTGGTCAGATGCTACAATCTCTTTAATTGCAAAACCGAATAAAGACCCGGAAATAATAGGGTCGTATCGACCCATTTCACTTTTGAACTTTGACCTAAAGATTTACTCGGGCATACTAGCAAGCAGGTTGGCTAAGGTTATAAAGACTATTATCCATCCTGATCAGCGAGGATTCATTCCTGGTCGACAACTGAACGAACTTACATTTCAAGTGATTGGCGCGATTGATTATGCAATCCAGAAGGAAAAACCACTTGCGATTGTGGCAATAGACGCTGCCAAAGCTTTCGACCAAGTGAACTGGCCTTATCTATGGAGAGTGATGAAGAAATTTGGCTTTCCTGAGATTTACATTAAAGGCATTGAAACCTTATATAGGGGCCCGAGAGCTAAGATTTTGGTGAATGGGGGTCTGTCAGAGTGGTTGAATATCTGCAGAGGGACAAGACAGGGATGTCCCCTGTCTCCATTATTGTTTGACATATACATTGAGCCTTTTGTTTGTGTTTTAAGGCAAGATCCCATAATTTCCTCTTTTAGTATTGGAGAATTATCTATAAGGACCGCACTATATGCAGATGATCTTCTCCTGTATACTTCTAATCCACTAGTAGCAATCCCTAGACTATTTAGTCTAGCAGAGGACTTTGGTACTGTTTCCGGTTATTCTATCAATCGGGATAAAACCGAGGTCATGTGCTGGAATATCCCAGTTCCTATTCCAGAAGCTAAACCAAAGATGAGATATTTAGGTGTTTACTTAAACCAGAAATTGGAGGAAATTCCTAATACTAGTTGGGAAGAGGTAATAAAAGAGATTAAAAGACTTTTGTCTAGGTGGAATGTACTCCCTTTCAATATTTACGGTAGAGTTAATTTGGTTAAAATGATTATTTTACCAAAGGTGACGTTTTTGTTTAATTCTATTCCTTTAATATTTAATAAAAAAGATATTATGAATTTACAAAGCAGGATAGGATCTTTTATGTGGGCTACTAAGACTCCAAGGATAGCCTGGAAGAAGTTGAGGAGAGGATTGAAAGTAGGAGGACTATCTCTTCCAGACTTATTATTTTATTGTTACGCCTTTCAAATTAAAAATTTTAGGTTATTAGCCAATAAATTGGACTCAACTTCCAACAGTTTGTTGTTTCAGGCAATGCTGCAAGATCTACCATATGATGCAGATTTTTTTTTGTTTAAATTTGGGGATAAAAAGTTCTTCAAAAAAGTTAGACTGAAGCTTTTGAAAGCTGGACACAGTGCTGCAAGTTACTTCATATTCCTTACTACCATTCATATGCCCCGATTTGGGATTCCCCCGGTACCCCTGAATGTTTAACTGATCGATTGGCCCTCCCCTTGAGGATAACTGGTCTTTTCAGATGGGGCGATTTAAGCGATGAATCAAGAGGTCTAAATTGGGACTTTTTGGTAGGCATAACTGGCGGCACTCTTACGAGATTTAAATTTTATCAACTTTCTGCCTGGTGGGGAACCCAATATTGGGGTACTGATGATGAAAATCTGTTTTTGAGATTCATTAGCAGCTGTAGTGGTAAGAAGGGAGAGACCGCCAAATGCTACAAAATTTTATTAGATTACAAAGATAATCTGGAGTTGGAAATTACTAGGCTATGGGATCTTAGTCCGGTCCCGATTACCGATAACTTGGAGAATTTGGAGAAGTTGTGGACGGATTCCTTTTTGATATCTCAGAAAGTAATCAAACCGTCCAATTTAAGAAGAAATCATTTATACACAATGTATAGAGTTTATTGGACTCCAGCTAAGCTTTCCAAGCTGTCAGTAACTTCGTATTCTTGCCCCAGATGTAATTTACAAGACGCAAATGATATTCATATGTTTTTAGACTGCCCAAATATAAGCAACTTTTGGGGGCAAGTGTGTAAATTTATGGAGGAGGTATTATCTTCTTCAATTATATGTACCCCCAGATTGGTATTCTTTGGTCTAACTCTGAATTATGCTGTCAATAATCACATATCACAATTTATTTTTTATGTAATAGTGATTGCTAGAAGAGAGATTTGTAAAGCTTGGAAGTCGGCACTCTCTCCGACGTTTGCAGACTGTCTTAAAAACATCATGGTGGTGAGTAAATTAGATATTTTATGCGGCGGTGAAAAGTCTGCTAAATTATGGTCGATGCTAAAAACCTGGAGCGAAAAATAATCCCAATAGTCCAATGATTATGCCAGAGGTTCTGTGGTCCTGTCCTTCCTATGCAGCAAGAACCATTACGAGAGGAAGTTGGACGGGTAACAATCCTACCTCTGGGCAATCTTCAAAGGCTATCCATAACCACAAGGGCCGTAACGGAAGGTTGTGTCAGTGGCTTGAAGAGCGCTAAATCAGAGTATCAATTGACTGGTGGCATGTATGAGGACAAAAAAAATTTTTAAAACAAAAAACAAAAAAAAAAAAAGAACCGAAAATCAGCCGTTTTTGCTCGAACATTAAATGCCTCCAAATGGTATTTAATTAACTTCCCGGGGTGAAGAAACCCTTTTTGAGAACTCAGAGTGAGTAAATTGGCCATTTTCATGCACTTTTAACCATTCCATAAATCTTGTGTTTTGGGCCCCTGGAAGCATGAAAATCACTTTAAACATGCTAATTTTAGCTCTAACACTGATGATCCACCTACAAATGTGAACTGACGTTCAAAAATAAAACATTTGAAAACGGACCATTTTCCACATTTCTGAAGCATGACGTAATGGGGGGGTGTTATTTCTTTTGTCGAAAATCAGCCGTTTTTGCTCGAACATTAAATGCCTCCAAATGGTATTTAATTAACTTCCCGAGCCCCTGGAAGCATGAAAATCACTTTAAACATGCTAATTTTAGCTCTAACACTGATGATCCACCTACAAATGTGAACTGACGTTCAAAAATAAAACATTTGAAAACGGACCATTTTCCACATTTCTGAAGCATGACGTAATGGGGGGGTGTTATCTCTTTTGTCGAAAATCAGCCGTTTTTGCTCGAACATTAAATGCCTCCAAATGGTATTTATTTCACTTCCCGAGCCCCTGGAAGCATGAAAATCACTTTAAACATGCTAATTTTAGCTCTAACACTGATGATCCACCTACAAATGTGAACTGACGTTCAAAAATAAAACATTTGAAAACGGACCATTTTCCACATTTCTGAAGCATGAAGTAATGGGGGGGGTGTTATCTCTTTTGTCGAAAATCAGCCGTTTTTGCTCGAACATTAAATGCCTCCAAATGGTATTTAATTAACTTCCCGAGCCCCTGGAAGCATGAAAATCACTTTAAACATGCTAATTTTAGCTCTAACACTGATGATCCACCTACAAATGTGAACTGACGTTCAAAAATAAAACATTTGAAAACGGACCATTTTCCACATTTCTGAAGCATGACGTAATGGGGGGGTGTTATCTCTTTTGTCGAAAATCAGCCGTTTTTGCTCGAACATTAAATGCCTCCAAATGGTATTTAATTAACTTCCCGGGGTGAAGAAACCCTTTTTGAGAACTCAGAGTGAGTAAATTGGCCATTTTCATGCACTTTTAACCATTCCATAAATCTTGTGTTTTGGGCCCCTGGAAGCATGAAAATCACTTTAAACATGCTAATTTTAGCTCTAACACTGATGATCCACCTACAAATGTGAACTGACGTTCAAAAATAAAACATTTGAAAACGGACCATTTTCCACATTTCTGAAGCATGACGTAATGAGGGGGTGTTATCTCTTTTGTCGAAAATCAGCCGTTTTTGCTCGAACATTAAATGCCTACAAATGGTATTTATTTCACTTCCCGAGCCCCTGGAAGCATGAAAATCACTTTAAACATGCAAATTTTAGCTCTAACACTGATGATCCACCTACAAATGTGAACTGACGTTCAAAAATAAAACATTTGAAAACGGACCATTTTCCACATTTCTGAAGCATGACGTAATGGGGGGGTGTTATCTCTTTTGTCGAAAATCAGCCGTTTTTGCTCGAACATTAAATGCCTCCAAATGGTATTTAATTAACTTCCCGAGCCCCTGGAAGCATGAAAATCACTTTAAACATGCTAATTTTAGCTCTAACACTGATGATCCACCTACAAATGTGAACTGACGTTCAAAAATAAAACATTTGAAAACGGAACCATTTTCCACATTTCTGAAGCATGACGTAATGGGGGGGTGTTATCTCTTTTGTCGAAAATCAGCCGTTTTTGCTCGAACATTAAATGCCTCCAAATGGTATTTAATTAACTTCCCGGGGTGAAGAAACCCTTTTTGAGAACTCAGAGTGAGTAAATTGGCCATTTTCATGCACTTTTAACCATTCCATAAATCTTGTGTTTTGGGCCCCTGGAAGCATGAAAATCACTTTAAACATGCTAATTTTAGCTCTAACACTGATGATCCACCTACAAATGTGAACTGACGTTCAAAAATAAAACATTTGAAAACGGACCATTTTCCACATTTCTGAAGCATGACGTAATGGGGGGGTGTTATCTCTTTTGTCGAAAATCAGCCGTTTTTGCTCGAACATTAAATGCCTCCAAATGGTATTTAATTAACTTCCCGAGCCCCTGGAAGCATGAAAATCACTTTAAACATGCTAATTTTAGCTCTAACACTGATGATCCACCTACAAATGTGAACTGACGTTCAAAAATAAAACATTTGAAAACGGACCATTTTCCACATTTCTGAAGCATGACGTAATGGGGGGGTGTTATCTCTTTTGTCGAAAATCAGCCGTTTTTGCTCGAACATTAAATGCCTCCAAATGGTATTTAATTAACTTCCCGGGGTGAAGAAACCCTTTTTGAGAACTCAGAGTGAGTAAATTGGCCATTTTCATGCACTTTTAACCATTCCATAAATCTTGTGTTTTGGGCCCCTGGAAGCATGAAAATCACTTTAAACATGCTAATTTTAGCTCTAACACTGATGATCCACCTACAAATGTGAACTGACGTTCAAAAATAAAACATTTGAAAACGGACCATTTTCCACATTTCTGAAGCATGACGTAATGGGGGGGTGTTATTTCTTTTGTCGAAAATCAGCCGTTTTTGCTCGAACATTAAATGCCTCCAAATGGTATTTAATTAACTTCCCGAGCCCCTGGAAGCATGAAAATCACTTTAAACATGCTAATTTTAGCTCTAACACTGATGATCCACCTACAAATGTGAACTGACGTTCAAAAATAAAACATTTGAAAACGGACCATTTTCCACATTTCTGAAGCATGACGTAATGGGGGGGTGTTATCTCTTTTGTCGAAAATCAGCCGTTTTTGCTCGAACATTAAATGCCTCCAAATGGTATTTATTTCACTTCCCGAGCCCCTGGAAGCATGAAAATCACTTTAAACATGCTAATTTTAGCTCTAACACTGATGATCCACCTACAAATGTGAACTGACGTTCAAAAATAAAACATTTGAAAACGGACCATTTTCCACATTTCTGAAGCATGAAGTAATGGGGGGGTGTTATCTCTTTTGTCGAAAATCAGCCGTTTTTGCTCGAACATTAAATGCCTCCAAATGGTATTTAATTAACTTCCCGAGCCCCTGGAAGCATGAAAATCACTTTAAACATGCTAATTTTAGCTCTAACACTGATGATCCACCTACAAATGTGAACTGACGTTCAAAAATAAAACATTTGAAAACGGACCATTTTCCACATTTCTGAAGCATGACGTAATGGGGGGGTGTTATCTCTTTTGTCGAAAATCAGCCGTTTTTGCTCGAACATTAAATGCCTCCAAATGGTATGTAATTAACTTCCCGAGCCCCTGGAAGCATGAAAATCACTTTAAACATGCTAATTTTAGCTCTAACACTGATGATCCACCTACAAATGTGAACTGACGTTCAAAAATAAAACATTTGAAAACGGACCATTTTCCACATTTCTGAAGCATGACGTAATGGGGGGTGTTATCTCTTTTGTCGAAAATCAGCCGTTTTTGCTCGAACATTAAATGCCTCCAAATGGTATTTATTTCACTTCCCGGGGTGAAGAAACCCTTTTTGAGAACTCAGAGTGAGTAAATTGGCCATTTTCATGCACTTTTAACAATTCCATTAATCTTGTGTTTTGGGCCCCTGGAAGCATGAAAATCACTTTAAACATGCTAATTTTAGCTCTAACACTGATGATCCACCTACAAATGTGAACTGACGTTCAAAAATAAAACATTTGAAAACGGACCATTTTCCACATTTCTGAAGCATGACGTAATGGGGGGGTGTTATCTCTTTTGTCGAAAATCAGCCGTTTTTGCTCGAACATTAAATGCCTCCAAATGGTATTTAATTAACTTCCCGAGCCCCTGGAAGCATGAAAATCACTTTAAACATGCTAATTTTAGCTCTAACACTGATGATCCACCTACAAATGTGAACTGACGTTCAAAAATAAAACATTTGAAAACGGACCATTTTCCACATTTCTGAAGCATGACGTAATGGGGGGGGGTGTTATCTCTTTTGTCGAAAATCATCCGTTTTTGCTCGAACATTAAATGCCTCCAAATGGTATTTATTTCACTTCCCGGGGTGAGGAAACCCTTTTTGAGAACTCAGAGTGAGTAAATTGGCCATTTTCATGCACTTTTAACCATTCCATTAATCTTGTGTTTTGGGCCCCTGGAAGCATGAAAATCACTTTAAACATGCTAATTTTAGCTCTAACACTGATGATCCACCTACAAATGTGAACTGACGTTCAAAAATAAAACATTTGAAAACGGACCATTTTCCACATTTCTGAAGCATGACGTAATGGGGGGGTGTTATCTCTTTTGTCGAAAATCAGCCGTTTTTGCTCGAACATTAAATGCCTCCAAATGGTATTTAATTAACTTCCCGAGCCCCTGGAAGCATGAAAATCACTTTAAACATGCTAATTTTAGCTCTAACACTGATGATCCACCTACAAATGTGAACTGACGTTCAAAAATAAAACATTTGAAAACGGACCATTTTCCATATTTCTGAAGCATGACGTAATGGGGGGGTGTTATCTCTTTTGTCGAAAATCAGCCGTTTTTGCTCGAACATTAAATGCCTCCAAATGGTATTTAATTAACTTCCCGGGGTGAAGAAACCCTTTTTGAGAACTCAGAGTGAGTAAATTGGCCATTTTCATGCACTTTTAACAATTCCATTAATCTTGTGTTTTGGGCCCCTGGAAGCATGAAAATCACTTTAAACATGCTAATTTTAGCTCTAACACTGATGATCCACCTACAAATGTGAACTGACGTTCAAAAATAAAACATTTGAAAACGGACCATTTTCCACATTTCTGAAGCATGACGTAATGGGGGGGTGTTATCTCTTTTGTCGAAAATCAGCCGTTTTTGCTCGAACATTAAATGCCTCCAAATGGTATTTAATTAACTTCCCGAGCCCCTGGAAGCATGAAAATCACTTTAAACATGCTAATTTTAGCTCTAACACTGATGATCCACCTACAAATGTGAACTGACGTTCAAAAATAAAACATTTGAAAACGGACCATTTTCCACATTTCTGAAGCATGACGTAATGGGGGGGGTGTTATCTCTTTTGTCGAAAATCATCCGTTTTTGCTCGAACATTAAATGCCTCCAAATGGTATTTATTTCACTTCCCGGGGTGAGGAAACCCTTTTTGAGAACTCAGAGTGAGTAAATTGGCCATTTTCATGCACTTTTAACCATTCCATTAATCTTGTGTTTTGGGCCCCTGGAAGCATGAAAATCACTTTAAACATGCTAATTTTAGCTCTAACACTGATGATCCACCTACAAATGTGAACTGACGTTCAAAAATAAAACATTTGAAAACGGACCATTTTCCACATTTCTGAAGCATGACGTAATGGGGGGGTGTTATCTCTTTTGTCGAAAATCAGCCGTTTTTGCTCGAACATTAAATGCCTCCAAATGGTATTTAATTAACTTCCCGAGCCCCTGGAAGCATGAAAATCACTTTAAACATGCTAATTTTAGCTCTAACACTGATGATCCACCTACAAATGTGAACTGACGTTCAAAAATAAAACATTTGAAAAAGGACCATTTTCCATATTTCTGAAGCATGACGTAATGGGGGGGTGTTATCTCTTTTGTCGAAAATCAGCCGTTTTTGCTCGAACATTAAATGCCTCCAAATGGTATTTAATTAACTTCCCGGGGTGAAGAAACCCTTTTTGAGAACTCAGAGTGAGTAAATTGGCCATTTTCATGCACTTTTAACCATTCCATAAATCTTGTGTTTTGGGCCCCTGGAAGCATGAAAATCACTTTAAACATGCTAATTTTAGCTCTAACACTGATGATCCACCTACAAATGTGAACTGACGTTCAAAAATAAAACATTTGAAAACGGACCATTTTCCACATTTCTGAAGCATGACGTAATGGGGGGGTGTTATCTCTTTTGTCGAAAATCAGCCGTTTTTGCTCGAACATTAAATGCCTCCAAATGGTATTTATTTCACTTCCCGGGGTGAAGAAACCCTTTTTGAGAACTCAGAGTGAGTAAATTGGCCATTTTCATGCACTTTTAACCATTCCATTAATCTAGTGTTTTGGGCCCCTGGAAGCATGAAAATCACTTTAAACATGCTAATTTTAGCTCTAACACTGATGATCCACCTACAAATGTGAACTGACGTTCAAAAATAAAACATTTGAAAATGGACCATTTTCCACATTTCTGAAGCATGACGTAATGGGGGGGTGTTATCTCTTTTGTCGAAAATCAGCCGTTTTTGCTCGAACATTAAATGCCTCCAAATGGTATTTAATTAACTTCCCGAGCCCCTGGAAGCATGAAAATCACTTTAAACATGCTAATTTTAGCTCTAACACTGATGATCCACCTACAAATGTGAACTGACGTTCAAAAATAAAACATTTGAAAACGGACCATTTTCCACATTTCTGAAGCATGACGTAATGGGGGGGGGTGTTATCTCTTTTGTCGAAAATCAGCCGTTTTTGCTCGAACATTAAATGCCTCCAAATGGTATTTATTTCACTTCCCGAGCCCCTGGAAGCATGAAAATCACTTTAAACATGCTAATTTTAGCTCTAACACTGATGATCCACCTACAAATGTGAACTGACGTTCAAAAATAAAACATTTGAAAACGGACCATTTTCCACATTTCTGAAGCATGACGTAATGGGGGGGTGTTATCTCTTTTGTCGAAAATCAGCCGTTTTTGCTCGAACATTAAATGCCTCCAAATGGTATTTAATTAACTTCCCGAGCCCCTGGAAGCATGAAAATCACTTTAAACATGCTAATTTTAGCTCTAACACTGATGATCCACCTACAAATGTGAACTGACGTTCAAAAATAAAACATTTGAAAACGGACCATTTTCCACATTTCTGAAGCATGACGTAATGGGGGGGGTGTTATCTCTTTTGTCGAAAATCAGCCGTTTTTGCTCGAACATTAAATGCCTCCAAATGGTATTTAATTAACTTCCCGAGCCCCTGGAAGCATGAAAATCACTTTAAACATGCTAATTTTAGCTCTAACACTGATGATCCACCTACAAATGTGAACTGACGTTCAAAAATAAAACATTTGAAAACGGACCATTTTCCACATTTCTGAAGCATGACGTAATGGGGGGGTGTTATCTCTTTTGTCGAAAATCAGCCGTTTTTGCTCGAACATTAAATGCCTCCAAATGGTATTTAATTAACTTCCCGAGCCCCTGGAAGCATGAAAATCACTTTAAACATGCTAATTTTAGCTCTACCACTGATGATCCACCTACAAATGTGAACTGACGTTCAAAAATAAAACATTTGAAAACGGACCATTTTCCACATTTCTGAAGCATGACGTAATGGGGGGGTGTTATCTCTTTTGTCGAAAATCAGCCGTTTTTGCTCGAACATTAAATGCCTCCAAATGGTATTTATTTCACTTCCCGGGGTGAAGAAACCCTTTTTGAGAACTCAGAGTGAGTAAATTGGCCATTTTCATGCACTTTTAACCATTCCATTAATCTTGTGTTTTGGGCCCCTGGAAGCATGAAAATCACTTTAAACATGCTAATTTTAGCTCTAACACTGATGATCCACCTACAAATGTGAACTGACGTTCAAAAATAAAACATTTGAAAACGGACCATTTTCCACATTTCTGAAGCATGACGTAATGGGGGGGTGTTATCTCTTTTGTCGAAAATCAGCCGTTTTTGCTCGAACATTAAATGCCTCCAAATGGTATTTAATTAACTTCCCGAGCCCCTGGAAGCATGAAAATCACTTTAAACATGCTAATTTTAGCTCTAACACTGATGATCCACCTACAAATGTGAACTGACGTTCAAAAATAAAACATTTGAAAACGGACCATTTTCCACATTTCTGAAGCATGACGTAATGGGGGGGTGTTATCTCTTTTGTCGAAAATCAGCCGTTTTTGCTCGAACATTAAATGCCTCCAAATGGTATTTATTTTACTTCCCGGGGTGAAGAAACCCTTTTTGAGAACTCAGAGTGAGTAAATTGGCCATTTTCATGCACTTTTAACCATTCCATTAATCTTGTGTTTTGGGCCCCTGGAAGCATGAAAATCACTTTAAACATGCTAATTTTAGCTCTAACACTGATGATCCACCTACAAATGTGAACTGACGTTCAAAAATAAAACATTTGAAAACGGACCATTTTCCACATTTCTGAAGCATGACGTAATGGGGGGGTGTTATCTCTTTTGTCGAAAATCAGCCGTTTTTGCTCGAACATTAAATGCCTCTAAATGGTATTTAATTAACTTCCCGAGCCCCTGGAAGCATGAAAATCACTTTAAACATGCTAATTTTAGCTCTAACACTGATGATCCACCTACAAATGTGAACTGACGTTCAAAAATAAAACATTTGAAAACGGACCATTTTCCACATTTCTGAAGCATGACGTAATGGGGGGGTGTTATCTCTTTTGTCGAAAATCAGCCGTTTTTGCTCGAACATTAAATGCCTCCAAATGGTATTTAATTCACTTCCCGAGCCCCTGGAAGCATGAAAATCACTTTAAACATGCTAATTTTAGCTCTAACACTGATGATCCACCTACAAATGTGAACTGACGTTCAAAAATAAAACATTTGAAAACGGACCATTTTCCACATTTCTGAAGCATGACGTAATGGGGGGGTGTTATCTCTTTTGTCGAAAATCAGCCGTTTTTGCTCGAACATTAAATGCCTCCAAATGGTATTTCATTAACTTCCCGAGCCCCTGGAAGCATGAAAATCACTTTAAACTTGCGAATTTTAGCTCTAACACTGATGATCCACCTACAAATGTGAACTGACGTTCAAAAATAAAACATTTGAAAACTGACCATTTTCCACATTTCTGAAGCATGACGTAATGGGGGGGTGTTATCTCTTTTGTCGAAAATCAGCCGTTTTTGCTCGAACATTAAATGCCTCCAAATGGTATTTAATTAACTTCCCGGGGTGAAGAAACCCTTTTTGAGAACTCAGAGTGAGTAAATTGGCCATTTTCATGCACTTTTAACCATTCCATAAATCTTGTGTTTTGGGCCCCTGGAAGCATGAAAATCACTTTAAACATGCTAATTTTAGCTCTAACACTGATGATCCACCTACAAATGTGAACTGACGTTCAAAAATAAAACATTTGAAAACGGACCATTTTCCACATTTCTGAAGCATGACGTAATGGGGGGGTGTTATTTCTTTTGTCGAAAATCAGCCGTTTTTGCTCGAACATTAAATGCCTCCAAATGGTATTTAATTAACTTCCCGAGCCCCTGGAAGCATGAAAATCACTTTAAACATGCTAATTTTAGCTCTAACACTGATGATCCACCTACAAATGTGAACTGACGTTCAAAAATAAAACATTTGAAAACGGACCATTTTCCACATTTCTGAAGCATGACGTAATGGGGGGGTGTTATCTCTTTTGTCGAAAATCAGCCGTTTTTGCTCGAACATTAAATGCCTCCAAATGGTATTTATTTCACTTCCCGAGCCCCTGGAAGCATGAAAATCACTTTAAACATGCTAATTTTAGCTCTAACACTGATGATCCACCTACAAATGTGAACTGACGTTCAAAAATAAAACATTTGAAAACGGACCATTTTCCACATTTCTGAAGCATGAAGTAATGGGGGGGTGTTATCTCTTTTGTCGAAAATCAGCCGTTTTTGCTCGAACATTAAATGCCTCCAAATGGTATTTAATTAACTTCCCGGGGTGAAGAAACCCTTTTTGAAAACTCAGAGTGAGTAAATTCGCCATTTTCATGCACTTTTAACCATTCCATAAATCTTGTGTTTTGGGCCCCTGGAAGCATGAAAATCACTTTAAACATGCTAATTTTAGCTCTAACACTGATGATCCACCTACAAATGTGAACTGACGTTCAAAAATAAAACATTTGAAAACGGACCATTTTCCACATTTCTGAAGCATGACGTAATAGGGGGGTGTTATCTCTTTTGTCGAAAATCAGCCGTTTTTGCTCGAACATTAAATGCCTCCAAATGGTATTTAATTAACTTCCCGAGCCCCTGGAAGCATGAAAATCACTTTAAACATGCTAATTTTAGCTCTAACACTGATGATCCACCTACAAATGTGAACTGACGTTCAAAAATAAAACATTTGAAAACGGACCATTTTCCACATTTCTGAAGCATAACGTAATGGGGGGGTGTTATCTCTTTTGTCGAAAATCAGCCGTTTTTGCTCGAACATTAAATGCCTCCAAATGGTATTTAATTAACTTCCCGGGGTGAAGAAACCCTTTTTGAGAACTCAGAGTGAGTAAATTGGCCATTTTCATGCACTTTTAACCATTCCATAAATCTTGTGTTTTGGGCCCCTGGAAGCATGAAAATCACTTTAAACATGCTAATTTTAGCTCTAACACTGATGATCCACCTACAAATGTGAACTGACGTTCAAAAATAAAACATTTGAAAACGGACCATTTTCCACATTTCTGAAGCATGACGTAATGGGGGGGTGTTATTTCTTTTGTCGAAAATCAGCCGTTTTTGCTCGAACATTAAATGCCTCCAAATGGTATTTAATTAACTTCCCGAGCCCCTGGAAGCATGAAAATCACTTTAAACATGCTAATTTTAGCTCTAACACTGATGATCCACCTACAAATGTGAACTGACGTTCAAAAATAAAACATTTGAAAACGGACCATTTTCCACATTTCTGAAGCATGACGTAATGGGGGGGTGTTATCTCTTTTGTCGAAAATCAGCTGTTTTTGCTCGAACATTAAATGCCTCCAAATGGTATTTATTTCACTTCCGGAGCCCCTGGAAGCATGAAAATCACTTTAAACATGCTAATTTTAGCTCTAACACTGATGATCCACCTACAAATGTGAACTGACGTTCAAAAATAAAACATTTGAAAACGGACCATTTTCCACATTTCTGAAGCATGAAGTAATGGGGGGGTGTTATCTCTTTTGTCGAAAATCAGCCGTTTTTGCTCGAACATTAAATGCCTCCAAATGGTATTTATTTCACTTCCCGGGGTGAAGAAACCCTTTTTGAGAACTCAGAGTGAGTAAATTGGCCATTTTCATGCACTTTTAACCATTCCATTAATCTTGTGTTTTGGGCCCCTGGAAGCATGAAAATCACTTTAAACATGCTAATTTTAGCTCTAACACTGATGATCCACCTACAAATGTGAACTGACGTTCAAAAATAAAACATTTGAAAACGGACCATTTTCCACATTTCTGAAGCATGACGTAATGGGGGGTGTTATCTCTTTTGTCGAAAATCAGCCGTTTTTGCTCGAACATTAAATGCCTCCAAATGGTATTTAATTAACTTCCCGAGCCCCTGGAAGCATGAAAATCACTTTAAACATGCTAATTTTAGCTCTAACACTGATGATCCACCTACAAATGTGAACTGACGTTCAAAAATAAAACATTTGAAAACGGACCATTTTCCATATTTCTGAAGCATGACGTAATGGGGGGGTGTTATCTCTTTTGTCGAAAATCAGCCGTTTTTGCTCGAACATTAAATGCCTCCAAATGGTATTTAATTAACTTCCCGGGGTGAAGAGACCCTTTTTGAGAACTCAGAGTGAGTAAATTGGCCATTTTCATGCACTTTTAACCATTCCATAAATCTTGTGTTTTGGGCCCCTGGAAGCATGAAAATCACTTTAAACATGCTAATTTTAGCTCTAACACTGATGATCCACCTTCAAATGTGAAATGACGTTCAAAAATAAAACATTTGAAAACGGACCATTTTCCACATTTCTGAAGCATGACGTAATGGGGGGGTGTTATCTCTTTTGTCGAAAATCAGCCGTTTTTGCTCGAACATTAAATGCCTCCAAATGGTATTTAATTAACTTCCCGAGCCCCTGGAAGCATGAAAATCACTTTAAACATGCTAATTTTAGCTCTAACACTGATGATCCACCTACAAATGTGAACTGACGTTCAAAAATAAAACATTTGAAAACGGACCATTTTCCACATTTCTGAAGCATGACGTAATGGGGGGTGTTATCTCTTTTGTCGAAAATCAGCCGTTTTTGCTCGAACATTAAATGCCTCCAAATGGTATTTAATTAACTTCCCGAGCCCCTGGAAGCATGAAAATCACTTTAAACATGCTAATTTTAGCTCTAACACTGATGATCCACCTACAAATGTGAACTGACGTTCAAAAATAAAACATTTGAAAACGGACCATTTTCCACATTTCTGAAGCATGACGTAATGGGGGGGTGTTATCTCTTTTGTCGAAAATCAGCCGTTTTTGCTCGAACATTAAATGCCTCCAAATGGTATTTATTTCACTTCCCGGGGTGAAGAAACCCTTTTTGAGAACTCAGAGTGAGTAAATTGGCCATTTTCATGCACTTTTAACCATTCCATTAATCTTGTGTTTTGGGCCCCTGGAAGCATGAAAATCACTTTAAACATGCTAATTTTAGCTCTAACACTGATGATCCACCTACAAATGTGAACTGACGTTCAAAAATAAAACATTTGAAAACGGACCATTTTCCACATTTCTGAAGCATGACGTAATGGGGGGGTGTTATCTCTTTTGTCGAAAATCAGCCGTTTTTGCTCGAACATTAAATGCCTCCAAATGGTATTTAATTAACTTCCCGAGCCCCTGGAAGCATGAAAATCACTTTAAACATGCTAATTTTAGCTCTAACACTGATGATCCACCTACAAATGTGAACTGACGTTCAAAAATAAAACATTTGAAAACGGACCATTTTCCACATTTCTGAAGCATGACGTAATGGGGGGGTGTTATCTCTTTTGTCGAAAATCAGCCGTTTTTGCTCGAACATTAAATGCCTCCAAATGGTATTTATTTCACTTCCCGGGGTGAAGAAACCCTTTTTGAGAACTCAGAGTGAGTAAATTGGCCATTTTCATGCACTTTTAACCATTCCATTAATCTTGTGTTTTGGGCCCCTAGAAGCATGAAAATCACTTTAAACATGCTAATTTTAGCTCTAACACTGATGATCCACCTACAAATGTGAACTGACGTTCAAAAATAAAACATTTGAAAACGGACCATTTTCCACATTTCTGAAGCATGACGTAATGGGGGGGGTGTTATCGCTTTTGTCGAAAATCAGCCGTTTTTGCTCGAACATTAAATGCCTCCAAATGGTATTTAATTAACTTCCCGAGCCCCTGGAAGCATGAAAATCACTTTAAACATGCTAATTTTAGCTCTAACACTGATGATCCACCTACAAATGTGAACTGACGTTCAAAAATAAAACATTTGAAAACGGACCATTTTCCACATTTCTGAAGCATGACGTAATGGGGGGGTGTTATCTCTTTTGTCGAAAATCAGCCGTTTTTGCTCGAACATTAAATGCCTCCAAATGGTATTTAATTAACTTCCCGAGCCCCTGGAAGCATGAAAATCACTTTAAACATGCTAATTTTAGCTCTAACACTGATGATCCACCTACAAATGTGAACTGACGTTCAAAAATAAAACATTTGAAAACGGACCATTTTCCACATTTCTGAAGCATGACGTAATGGGGGGGTGTTATCTCTTTTGTCGAAAATCAGCCGTTTTTGCTCGAACATTAAATGCCTCCAAATGGTATTTCATTAACTTCCCGAGCCCCTGGAAGCATGAAAATCACTTTAAACATGCGAATTTTAGCTCTAACACTGATGATCCACCTACAAATGTGAACTGACGTTCAAAAATAAAACATTTGAAAACGGACCATTTTCCACATTTCTGAAGCATGACGTAATGGGGGGGTGTTATCTCTTTTGTCGAAAATCAGCCGTTTTTGCTCGAACATTAAATGCCTCCAAATGGTATTTAATTAACTTCCCGGGGTGAAGAAACCCTTTTTGAGAACTCAGAGTGAGTAAATTGGCCATTTTCATGCACTTTTAACCATTCCATAAATCTTGTGTTTTGGGCCCCTGGAAGCATGAAAATCACTTTAAACATGCTAATTTTAGCTCTAACACTGATGATCCACCTACAAATGTGAACTGACGTTCAAAAATAAAACATTTGAAAACGGACCATTTTCCACATTTCTGAAGCATGACGTAAAGGGGGGGTGTTATTTCTTTTGTCGAAAATCAGCCGTTTTTGCTCGAACATTAAATGCCTCCAAATGGTATTTAATTAACTTCCCGAGCCCCTGGAAGCATGAAAATCACTTTAAACATGCTAATTTTAGCTCTAACACTGATGATCCACCTACAAATGTGAACTGACGTTCAAAAATAAAACATTTGAAAACGGACCATTTTCCACATTTCTGAAGCATGACGTAATGGGGGGGTGTTATCTCTTTTGTCGAAAATCAGCCGTTTTTGCTCGAACATTAAATGCCTCCAAATGGTATTTATTTCACTTCCCGAACCCCTGAAAGCATGAAAATCACTTTAAACATGCTAATTTTAGCTCTAACACTGATGATCCACCTACAAATGTGAACTGACGTTCAAAAATAAAACATTTGAAAACGGACCATTTTCCACATTTCTGAAGCATGAAGTAATGGGGGGGTGTTATCTCTTTTGTCGAAAATCAGCCGTTTTTGCTCGAACATTAAATGCCTCCAAATGGTATTTAATTAACTTCCCGGGGTGAAGAAACCCTTTTTGAGAACTCAGAGTGAGTAAATTGGCCATTTTCATGCACTTTTAACCATTCCATAAATCTTGTGTTTTGGGCCCCTGGAAGCATGAAAATCACTTTAAACATGCTAATTTTAGCTCTAACACTGATGATCCACCTACAAATGTGAACTGACGTTCAAAAATAAAACATTTGAAAACGGACCATTTTCCACATTTCTGAAGCATGACGTAATGGGGGGTGTTATCTCTTTTGTCGAAAATCAGCCGTTTTTGCTCGAACATTAAATGCCTCCAAATGGTATTTAATTAACTTCCCGAGCCCCTGGAAGCATAAAATCACTTTAAACATGCTAATTTTAGCTCTAACACTGATGATCCACCTACAAATGTGAACTGACGTTCAAAAATAAAACATTTGAAAACGGACCATTTTCCACATTTCTGAAGCATAACGTAATGGGGGGGTGTTATCTCTTTTGTCGAAAATCAGCCGTTTTTGCTCGAACATTAAATGCCTCCAAATGGTATTTAATTAACTTCCCGGGGTGAAGAAACCCTTTTTGAGAACTCAGAGTGAGTAAATTGGCCATTTTCATGCACTTTTAACCATTCCATAAATCTTGTGTTTTGGGCCCCTGGAAGCATGAAAATCACTTTAAACATGCTAATTTTAGCTCTAACACTGATGATCCACCTACAAATGTGAACTGACGTTCAAAAATAAAACATTTGAAAACGGACCATTTTCCACATTTCTGAAGCATGACGTAATGGGGGGGGTGTTATTTCTTTTGTCGAAAATCAGCCGTTTTTGCTCGAACATTAAATGCCTCCAAATGGTATTTAATTAACTTCCCGAGCCCCTGGAAGCATGAAAATCACTTTAAACATGCTAATTTTAGCTCTAACACTGATGATCCACCTACAAATGTGAACTGACGTTCAAAAATAAAACATTTGAAAACGGACCATTTTCCACATTTCTGAAGCATGACGTAATGGGGGGGTGTTATCTCTTTTGTCGAAAATCAGCTGTTTTTGCTCGAACATTAAATGCCTCCAAATGGTATTTATTTCACTTCCGGAGCCCCTGGAAGCATGAAAATCACTTTAAACATGCTAATTTTAGCTCTAACACTGATGATCCACCTACAAATGTGAACTGACGTTCAAAAATAAAACATTTGAAAACGGACCATTTTCCACATTTCTGAAGCATGAAGTAATGGGGGGGTGTTATCTCTTTTGTTGAAAATCAGCCGTTTTTGCTCGAACATTAAATGCCTCCAAATGGTATTTATTTCACTTCCCGGGGTGAAGAAACCCTTTTTGAGAACTCAGAGTGAGTAAATTGGCCATTTTCATGCACTTTTAACCATTCCATTAATCTTGTGTTTTGGGCCCCTGGAAGCATGAAAATCACTTTAAACATGCTAATTTTAGCTCTAACACTGATGATCCACCTACAAATGTGAACTGACGTTCAAAAATAAAACATTTGAAAACGGACCATTTTCCACATTTCTGAAGCATGACGTAATGGGGGGGTGTTATCTCTTTTGTCGAAAATCAGCCGTTTTTGCTCGAACATTAAATGCCTCCAAATGGTATTTAATTAACTTCCCGAGCCCCTGGAAGCATGAAAATCACTTTAAACATGCTAATTTTAGCTCTAACACTGATGATCCACCTACAAATGTGAACTGACGTTCAAAAATAAAACATTTGAAAACTGACCATTTTCCACATTTCTGAAGCATGACGTAATGGGGGGGTGTTATCTCTTTTGTCGAAAATCAGCCGTTTTTGCTCGAACATTAAATGCCTCCAAATGGTATTTATTTCACTTCCCGGGGTGAAGAAACCCTTTTTGAGAACTCAGAGTGAGTAAATTGGCCATTTTCATGCACTTTTAACCATTCCATTAATCTAGTGTTTTGGGCCCCTGGAAGCATGAAAATCACTTTAAACATGCTAATTTTAGCTCTAACACTGATGATCCACCTACAAATGTGAACTGACGTTCAAAAATAAAACATTTGAAAATGGACCATTTTCCACATTTCTGAAGCATGACGTAATGGGGGGGTGTTATCTCTTTTGTCGAAAATCAGCCGTTTTTGCTCGAACATTAAATGCCTCCAAATGGTATTTAATTAACTTCCCGAGCCCCTGGAAGCATGAAAATCACTTTAAACATGCTAATTTTAGCTCTAACACTGATGATCCACCTACAAATGTGAACTGACGTTCAAAAATAAAACATTTGAAAATGGACCATTTTCCACATTTCTGAAGCATGACGTAATGGGGGGGTGTTATCTCTTTTGTCGAAAATCAGCCGTTTTTGCTCGAACATTAAATGCCTCCAAATGGTATTTATTTCACTTCCCGAGCCCCTGGAAGCATGAAAATCACTTTAAACATGCTAATTTTAGCTCTAACACTGATGATCCACCTACAAATGTGAACTGACGTTCAAAAATAAAACATTTGAAAACGGACCATTTTCCACATTTCTGAAGCATGACGTAATGGGGGGGTGTTATCTCTTTTGTCGAAAATCAGCCGTTTTTGCTCGAACATTAAATGCCTCCAAATGGTATTTAATTAACTTCCCGAGCCCCTGGAAGCATGAAAATCACTTTAAACATGCTAATTTTAGCTCTAACACTGATGATCCACCTACAAATGTGAACTGACGTTCAAAAATAAAACATTTGAAAACGGACCATTTTCCACATTTCTGAAGCATGACGTAATGGGGGGGTGTTATCTCTTTTGTCGAAAATCAGCCGTTTTTGCTCGAACATTAAATGCCTCCAAATGGTATTTAATTAACTTCCCGAGCCCCTGGAAGCATGAAAATCACTTTAAACATGCTAATTTTAGCTCTAACATGGATGATCCACCTACAAATGTGAACTGACGTTCAAAAATAAAACATTTGAAAACGGACCATTTTCCACATTTCTGAAGCATGACGTAATGGGGGGGTGTTATCTCTTTTGTCGAAAATCAGCCGTTTTTGCTCGAACATTAAATGCCTCCAAATGGTATTTAATTAACTTCCCGGGGTGAAGAAACCCTTTTTGAGAACTCAGAGTGAGTAAATTGGCCATTTTCATGCACTTTTAACCATTCCATAAATCTTGTGTTTTGGGCCCCTGGAAGCATGAAAATCACTTTAAACATGCTAATTTTAGCTCTAACACTGATGATCCACCTACAAATGTGAACTGACGTTCAAAAATAAAACATTTGAAAACGGACCATTTTCCACATTTCTGAAGCAAGACGTAATGGGGGGGTGTTATCTCTTTTGTCGAAAATCAGCCGTTTTTGCTCGAACATTAAATGCCTCCAAATGGTATTTAATTAACTTCCCGAGCCCCTGGAAGCATGAAAATCACTTTAAACATGCTAATTTTAGCTCTAACACTGATGATCCACCTACAAATGTGAACTGACGTTCAAAAATAAAACATTTGAAAACGGACCATTTTCCACATTTCTGAAGCATGACGTAATGGGGGGGTGTTATCTCTTTTGTCGAAAATCAGCCGTTTTTGCTCGAACATTAAATGCCTCCAAATGGTATTTAATTAACTTCCCGAGCCCCTGGAAGCATGAAAATCACTTTAAACATGCTAATTTTAGCTCTAACACTGATGATCCACCTACAAATGTGAACTGACGTTCAAAAATAAAACATTTGAAAACGGACCATTTTCCACATTTCTGAAGCATGACGTAATGGGGGGGTGTTATCTCTTTTGTCGAAAATCAGCCGTTTTTGCTCGAACATTAAATGCCTCCAAATGGTATTTATTTCACTTCCCGGGGTGAAGAAACCCTTTTTGAGAACTCAGAGTGAGTAAATTGGCCATTTTCATGCACTTTTAACCATTCCATTAATCTTGTGTTTAGGGCCCCTGGAAGCATGAAAATCACTTTAAACATGCTAATTTTAGCTCTAACACTGATGATCCACCTACAAATGTGAACTGACGTTCAAAAATAAAACATTTGAAAACGGACCATTTTCCACATTTCTGAAGCAAGACGTAATGGGGGGGTGTTATCTCTTTTGTCGAAAATCAGCCGTTTTTGCTCGAACATTAAATGCCTCCAAATGGTATTTAATTAACTTCCCGAGCCCCTGGAAGCATGAAAATCACTTTAAACATGCTAATTTTAGCTCTAACACTGATGATCCACCTACAAATGTGAACTGACGTTCAAAAATAAAACATTTGAAAACGGACCATTTTCCACATTTCTGAAGCATGACGTAATGGGGGGGTGTTATCTCTTTTGTCGAAAATCAGCCGTTTTTGCTCGAACATTAAATGCCTCCAAATGGTATTTAATTAACTTCCCGAGCCCCTGGAAGCATGAAAATCACTTTAAACATGCTAATTTTAGCTCTAACACTGATGATCCACCTACAAATGTGAACTGACGTTCAAAAATAAAACATTTGAAAACGGACCATTTTCCACATTTCTGAAGCATGACGTAATGGGGGGGTGTTATCTCTTTTGTCGAAAATCAGCCGTTTTTGCTCGAACATTAAATGCCTCCAAATGGTATTTATTTCACTTCCCGGGGTGAAGAAACCCTTTTTGAGAACTCAGAGTGAGTAAATTGGCCATTTTCATGCACTTTTAACCATTCCATTAATCTTGTGTTTAGGGCCCCTGGAAGCATGAAAATCACTTTAAACATGCTAATTTTAGCTCTAACACTGATGATCCACCTACAAATGTGAACTGACGTTCAAAAATAAAACATTTGAAAACGGACCATTTTCCACATTTCTGAAGCATGACGTAATGGGGGGGTGTTATCTCTTTTGTCGAAAATCAGCCGTTTTTGCTCGAACATTAAATGCCTCCAAATGGTATTTATTTCACTTCCCGGGGTGAAGAAACCCTTTTTGAGAACTCAGAGTGAGTAAATTGGCCATTTTCATGCACTTTTAACCATTCCATTAATCTTGTGTTTTGGGCCCCTGGAAGCATGAAAATCACTTTAAACATGCTAATTTTAGCTCTAACACTGATGATCCACCTACAAATGTGAACTGACGTTCAAAAATAAAACATTTGAAAACGGACCATTTTCCACATTTCTGAAGCATGACGTAATGGGGGGGTGTTATCTCTTTTGTCGAAAATCAGCCGTTTTTGCTCGAACATTAAATGCCTCCAAATGGTATTTAATTAACTTCCCGAGCCCCTGGAAGCATGAAAATCACTTTAAACATGCTAATTTTAGCTCTAACACTGATGATCCACCTACAAATGTGAACTGACGTTCAAAAATAAAACATTTGAAAACGGACCATTTTCCACATTTCTGAAGCATGACGTAATGGGGGGGGTGTTATCTCTTTTGTCGAAAATCAGCCGTTTTTGCTCGAACATTAAATGCCTCCAAATGGTATTTAATTAACTTCCCGAGCCCCTGGAAGCATGAAAATCACTTTAAACATGCTAATTTTAGCTCTAACACTGATGATCCACCTACAAATGTGAACTGACGTTCAAAAATAAAACATTTGAAAACGGACCATTTTCCACATTTCTGAAGCATGACGTAATGGGGGGGTGTTATCTCTTTTGTCGAAAATCAGCCGTTTTTGCTCGAACATTAAATGCCTCCAAATGGTATTTAATTAACTTCCCGAGCCCCTGGAAGCATGAAAATCACTTTAAACATGCTAATTTTAGCTCTAACACTGATGATCCACCTACAAATGTGAACTGACGTTCAAAAATAAAACATTTGAAAACGGACCATTTTCCACATTTCTGAAGCATGACGTAATGGGGGGGTGTTATCTCTTTTGTCGAAAATCAGCAGTTTTTGCTCGAACATTAAATGCCTCCAAATGGTATTTAATTAACTTCCCGGGGTGAAGAAACCCTTTTTGAGAACTCAGAGTGAGTAAATTGGCCATTTTCATGCACTTTTAACCATTCCATAAATCTTGTGTTTTGGGCCCCTGGAAGCATGAAAATCACTTTAAACATGCTAATTTTAGCTCTAACACTGATGATCCACCTACAAATGTGAACTGACGTTCAAAAATAAAACATTTGAAAACGGACCATTTTCCACATTTCTGAAGCATGACGTAATGGGGGGGTGTTATCTCTTTTGTCGAAAATCAGCCGTTTTTGCTCGAACATTAAATGCCTCCAAATGGTATTTATTTCACTTCCCGAGCCCCTGGAAGCATGAAAATCACTTTAAACATGCTAATTTTAGCTCTAACACTGATGATCCACCTACAAATGTGAACTGACGTTCAAAAATAAAACATTTGAAAACGGACCATTTTCCACATTTCTGAAGCATGAAGTAATAGGGGGGTGTTATCTCTTTTGTCGAAAATCAGCCGTTTTTGCTTGAACATTAAATGCCTCCAAATGGTATTTAATTAACTTCCCGAGCCCCTGGAAGCATGAAAATCACTTTAAACATGCTAATTTTAGCTCTAACACTGATGATCCACCTACAAATGTGAACTGACGTTCAAAAATAAAACATTTGAAAACGGACTATTTTCCACATTTCTGAAGCATGACGTAATGGGGGGGTGTTATCTCTTTTGTCGAAAATCAGCCGTTTTTGCTCGAACATTAAATGCCTCCAAATGGTATTTAATTAACTTCCCGGGGTGAAGAAACCCTTTTTGAGAACTCAGAGTGAGTAAATTGGCCATTTTCATGCACTTTTAACCATTCCATAAATCTTGTGTTTTGGGCCCCTGGAAGCATGAAAATCACTTTAAACATGCTAATTTTAGCTCTAACACTGATGATCCACCTACAAATGTGAACTGACGTTCAAAAATAAAACATTTGAAAACGGACCATTTTCCACATTTCTGAAGCATGACGTAATGGGGGGGTGTTATCTCTTTTGTCGAAAATCAGCCGTTTTTGCTCGAACATTAAATGCCTCCAAATGGTATTTAATTAACTTCCCGAGCCCCTGGAAGCATGAAAATCACTTTAAACATGCTAATTTTAGCTCTAACACTGATGATCCACCTACAAATGTGAACTGACGTTCAAAAATAAAACATTTGAAAACGGACCATTTTCCACATTTCTGAAGCATAACGTAATGGGGGGGTGTTATCTCTTTTGTCGAAAATCAGCCGTTTTTGCTCGAACATTAAATGCCTCCAAATGGTATTTAATTAACTTCCCGGGGTGAAGAAACCCTTTTTGAGAACTCAGAGTGAGTAAATTGGCCATTTTCATGCACTTTTAACCATTCCATAAATCTTGTGTTTTGGGCCCCTGGAAGCATGAAAATCACTTTAAACATGCTAATTTTAGCTCTAACACTGATGATCCACCTACAAATGTGAACTGACGTTCAAAAATAAAACATTTGAAAACGGACCATTTTCCACATTTCTGAAGCATGACGTAATGGGGGGGTGTTATTTCTTTTGTCGAAAATCAGCCGTTTTTGCTCGAACATTAAATGCCTCCAAATGGTATTTAATTAACTTCCCGAGCCCCTGGAAGCATGAAAATCACTTTAAACATGCTAATTTTAGCTCTAACACTGATGATCCACCTACAAATGTGAACTGACGTTCAAAAATAAAACATTTGAAAACGGACCATTTTCCACATTTCTGAAGCATGACGTAATGGGGGGGTGTTATCTCTTTTGTCGAAAATCAGCAGTTTTTGCTCGAACATTAAATGCCTCCAAATGGTATTTAATTAACTTCCCGGGGTGAAGAAACCCTTTTTGAGAACTCAGAGTGAGTAAATTGGCCATTTTCATGCACTTTTAACCATTCCATAAATCTTGTGTTTTGGGCCCCTGGAAGCATGAAAATCACTTTAAACATGCTAATTTTAGCTCTAACACTGATGATCCACCTACAAATGTGAACTGACGTTCAAAAATAAAACATTTGAAAACGGACCATTTTCCACATTTCTGAAGCATGACGTAATGGGGGGGTGTTATCTCTTTTGTCGAAAATCAGCCGTTTTTGCTCGAACATTAAATGCCTCCAAATGGTATTTATTTCACTTCCCGAGCCCCTGGAAGCATGAAAATCACTTTAAACATGCTAATTTTAGCTCTAACACTGATGATCCACCTACAAATGTGAACTGACGTTCAAAAATAAAACATTTGAAAACGGACCATTTTCCACATTTCTGAAGCATGAAGTAATGGGGGGGTGTTATCTCTTTTGTCGAAAATCAGCCGTTTTTGCTTGAACATTAAATGCCTCCAAATGGTATTTAATTAACTTCCCGAGCCCCTGGAAGCATGAAAATCACTTTAAACATGCTAATTTTAGCTCTAACACTGATGATCCACCTACAAATGTGAACTGACGTTCAAAAATAAAACATTTGAAAACGGACTATTTTCCACATTTCTGAAGCATGACGTAATGGGGGGGTGTTATCTCTTTTGTCGAAAATCAGCCGTTTTTGCTCGAACATTAAATGCCTCCAAATGGTATTTAATTAACTTCCCGGGGTGAAGAAACCCTTTTTGAGAACTCAGAGTGAGTAAATTGGCCATTTTCATGCACTTTTAACCATTCCATAAATCTTGTGTTTTGGGCCCCTGGAAGCATGAAAATCACTTTAAACATGCTAATTTTAGCTCTAACACTGATGATCCACCTACAAATGTGAACTGACGTTCAAAAATAAAACATTTGAAAACGGACCATTTTCCACATTTCTGAAGCATGACGTAATGGGGGGGTGTTATCTCTTTTGTCGAAAATCAGCCGTTTTTGCTCGAACATTAAATGCCTCCAAATGGTATTTAATTAACTTCCCGAGCCCCTGGAAGCATGAAAATCACTTTAAACATGCTAATTTTAGCTCTAACACTGATGATCCACCTACAAATGTGAACTGACGTTCAAAAATAAAACATTTGAAAACGGACCATTTTCCACATTTCTGAAGCATAACGTAATGGGGGGGTGTTATCTCTTTTGTCGAAAATCAGCCGTTTTTGCTCGAACATTAAATGCCTCCAAATGGTATTTAATTAACTTCCCGGGGTGAAGAAACCCTTTTTGAGAACTCAGAGTGAGTAAATTGGCCATTTTCATGCACTTTTAACCATTCCATAAATCTTGTGTTTTGGGCCCCTGGAAGCATGAAAATCACTTTAAACATGCTAATTTTAGCTCTAACACTGATGATCCACCTACAAATGTGAACTGACGTTCAAAAATAAAACATTTGAAAACGGACCATTTTCCACATTTCTGAAGCATGACGTAATGGGGGGGTGTTATTTCTTTTGTCGAAAATCAGCCGTTTTTGCTCGAACATTAAATGCCTCCAAATGGTATTTAATTAACTTCCCGAGCCCCTGGAAGCATGAAAATCACTTTAAACATGCTAATTTTAGCTCTAACACTGATGATCCACCTACAAATGTGAACTGACGTTCAAAAATAAAACATTTGAAAACGGACCATTTTCCACATTTCTGAAGCATGACGTAATGGGGGGGTGTTATCTCTTTTGTCGAAAATCAGCCGTTTTTGCTCGAACATTAAATGCCTCCAAATGGTATTTATTTCACTTCCCGAGCCCCTGGAAGCATGAAAATCACTTTAAACATGCTAATTTTAGCTCTAACACTGATGATCCACCTACAAATGTGAACTGACGTTCAAAAATAAAACATTTGAAAACGGACCATTTTCCACATTTCTGAAGCATGAAGTAATGGGGGGGTGTTATCTCTTTTGTCGAAAATCAGCCGTTTTTGCTCGAACATTAAATGCCTCCAAATGGTATTTAATTAACTTCCCGAGCCCCTGGAAGCATGAAAATCACTTTAAACATGCTAATTTTAGCTCTAACACTGATGATCCACCTACAAATGTGAACTGACGTTCAAAAATAAAACATTTGAAAACGGACCATTTTCCACATTTCTGAAGCATGACGTAATGGGGGGGTGTTATCTCTTTTGTCGAAAATCAGCCGTTTTTGCTCGAACATTAAATGCCTCCAAATGGTATTTAATTAACTTCCCGGGGTGAAGAAACCCTTTTTGAGAACTCAGAGTGAGTAAATTGGCCATTTTCATGCACTTTTAACCATTCCATAAATCTTGTATTTAGGGCCCCTGGAAGCATGAAAATCACTTTAAACATGCTAATTTTAGCTCTAACACTGATGATCCACCTACAAATGTGAACTGACGTTCAAAAATAAAACATTTGAAAACGGACCATTTTCCACATTTCTGAAGCATGAAGTAATGGGGGGGTGTTATCTCTTTTGTCGAAAATCAGCCGTTTTTGCTCGAACATTAAATGCCTCCAAATGGTATTTAATTAACTTCCCGGGGTGAAGAAACCCTTTTTGAGAACTCAGAGTGAGTAAATTGGCCATTTTCATGCACTTTTAACCATTCCATAAATCTTGTGTTTTGGGCCCCTGGAAGCATGAAAATCACTTTAAACATGCTAATTTTAGCTCTAACACTGATGATCCACCTACAAATGTGAACTGACGTTCAAAAATAAAACATTTGAAAACGGACCATTTTCCACATTTCTGAAGCATGACGTAATGGGGGGGTGTTATCTCTTTTGTCGAAAATCAGCCGTTTTTGCTCGAACATTAAATGCCTCCAAATGGTATTTAATTAACTTCCCGAGCCCCTGGAAGCATGAAAATCACTTTAAACATGCTAATTTTAGCTCTAACACTGATGATCCACCTACAAATGTGAACTGACGTTCAAAAATAAAACATTTGAAAACGGACCATTTTCCACATTTCTGAAGCATAACGTAATGGGGGGGTGTTATCTCTTTTGTCGAAAATCAGCCGTTTTTGCTCGAACATTAAATGCCTCCAAATGGTATTTAATTAACTTCCCGGGGTGAAGAAACCCTTTTTGAGAACTCAGAGTGAGTAAATTGGCCATTTTCATGCACTTTTAACCATTCCATAAATCTTGTGTTTTGGGCCCCTGGAAGCATGAAAATCACTTTAAACATGCTAATTTTAGCTCTAACACTGATGATCCACCTACAAATGTGAACTGACGTTCAAAAATAAAACATTTGAAAACGGACCATTTTCCACATTTCTGAAGCATGACGTAATGGGGGGGTGTTATCTCTTTTGTCGAAAATCAGCTGTTTTTGCTCGAACATTAAATGCCTCCAAATGGTATTTATTTCACTTCCGGAGCCCCTGGAAGCATGAAAATCACTTTAAACATGCTAATTTTAGCTCTAACACTGATGATCCACCTACAAATGTGAACTGACGTTCAAAAATAAAACATTTGAAAACGGACCATTTTCCACATTTCTGAAGCATGACGTAATGGGGGGGTGTTATCTCTTTTGTCGAAAATCAGCTGTTTTTGCTCGAACATTAAATGCCTCCAAATGGTATTTATTTCACTTCCGGAGCCCCTGGAAGCATGAAAATCACTTTAAACATGCTAATTTTAGCTCTAACACTGATGATCCACCTACAAATGTGAACTGACGTTCAAAAATAAAACATTTGAAAACGGACCATTTTCCACATTTCTGAAGCATGAAGTAATGGGGGGGTGTTATCTCTTTTGTTGAAAATCAGCCGTTTTTGCTCGAACATTAAATGCCTCCAAATGGTATTTATTTCACTTCCCGGGGTGAAGAAACCCTTTTTGAGAACTCAGAGTGAGTAAATTGGCCATTTTCATGCACTTTTAACCATTCCATTAATCTTGTGTTTTGGGCCCCTGGAAGCATGAAAATCACTTTAAACATGCTAATTTTAGCTCTAACACTGATGATCCACCTACAAATGTGAACTGACGTTCAAAAATAAAACATTTGAAAACGGACCATTTTCCACATTTCTGAAGCATGACGTAATGGGGGGGTGTTATCTCTTTTGTCGAAAATCAGCCGTTTTTGCTCGAACATTAAATGCCTCCAAATGGTATTTAATTAACTTCCCGAGCCCCTGGAAGCATGAAAATCACTTTAAACATGCTAATTTTAGCTCTAACACTGATGATCCACCTACAAATGTGAACTGACGTTCAAAAATAAAACATTTGAAAACGGACCATTTTCCATATTTCTGAAGCATGACGTAATGGGGGGGTGTTATCTCTTTTGTCGAAAATCAGCCGTTTTTGCTCGAACATTAACTGCCTCCAAATGGTATTTAATTAACTTCCCGAGCCCCTGGAAGCATGAAAATCACTTTAAACATGCTAATTTTAGCTCTAACACTGATGATCCACCTACAAATGTGAACTGACGTTCAAAAATAAAACATTTGAAAACGGACCATTTTCCACATTTCTGAAGCATGACGTAATGGGGGGGTGTTATCTCTTTTGTCGAAAATCAGCCGTTTTTGCTCGAACATTAAATGCCTCCAAATGGTATTTAATTAACTTCCCGGGGTGAAGAAACCCTTTTTGAGAACTCAGAGTGAGTAAATTGGCCATTTTCATGCACTTTTAACCATTCCATAAATCTTGTATTTAGGGCCCCTGGAAGCATGAAAATCACTTTAAACATGCTAATTTTAGCTCTAACACTGATGATCCACCTACAAATGTGAACTGACGTTCAAAAATAAAACATTTGAAAACGGACCATTTTCCACATTTCTGAAGCATGAAGTAATGGGGGGGTGTTATCTCTTTTGTCGAAAATCAGCCGTTTTTGCTTGAACATTAAATGCCTCCAAATGGTATTTAATTAACTTCCCGGGGTGAAGAAACCCTTTTTGAGAACTCAGAGTGAGTAAATTGGCCATTTTCATGCACTTTTAACCATTCCATAAATCTTGTGTTTTGGGCCCCTGGAAGCATGAAAATCACTTTAAACATGCTAATTTTAGCTCTAACACTGATGATCCACCTACAAATGTGAACTGACGTTCAAAAATAAAACATTTGAAAACGGACCATTTTCCACATTTCTGAAGCATGACGTAATGGGGGGGTGTTATCTCTTTTGTCGAAAATCAGCCGTTTTTGCTCGAACATTAAATGCCTCCAAATGGTATTTAATTAACTTCCCGAGCCCCTGGAAGCATGAAAATCACTTTAAACATGCTAATTTTAGCTCTAACACTGATGATCCACCTACAAATGTGAACTGACGTTCAAAAATAAAACATTTGAAAACGGACCATTTTCCACATTTCTGAAGCATAACGTAATGGGGGGGTGTTATCTCTTTTGTCGAAAATCAGCCGTTTTTGCTCGAACATTAAATGCCTCCAAATGGTATTTAATTAACTTCCCGGGGTGAAGAAACCCTTTTTGAGAACTCAGAGTGAGTAAATTGGCCATTTTCATGCACTTTTAACCATTCCATAAATCTTGTGTTTTGGGCCCCTGGAAGCATGAAAATCACTTTAAACATGCTAATTTTAGCTCTAACACTGATGATCCACCTACAAATGTGAACTGACGTTCAAAAATAAAACATTTGAAAACGGACCATTTTCCACATTTCTGAAGCATGACGTAATGGGGGGGTGTTATTTCTTTTGTCGAAAATCAGCCGTTTTTGCTCGAACATTAAATGCCTCCAAATGGTATTTAATTAACTTCCCGAGCCCCTGGAAGCATGAAAATCACTTTAAACATGCTAATTTTAGCTCTAACACTGATGATCCACCTACAAATGTGAACTGACGTTCAAAAATAAAACATTTGAAAACGGACCATTTTCCACATTTCTGAAGCATGACGTAATGGGGGGGTGTTATCTCTTTTGTCGAAAATCAGCTGTTTTTGCTCGAACATTAAATGCCTCCAAATGGTATTTATTTCACTTCCGGAGCCCCTGGAAGCATGAAAATCACTTTAAACATGCTAATTTTAGCTCTAACACTGATGATCCACCTACAAATGTGAACTGACGTTCAAAAATAAAACATTTGAAAACGGACCATTTTCCACATTTCTGAAGCATGACGTAATGGGGGGGTGTTATCTCTTTTGTCGAAAATCAGCCGTTTTTGCTCGAACATTAAATGCCTCCAAATGGTATTTAATTAACTTCCCGAGCCCCTGGAAGCATGAAAATCACTTTAAACATGCTAATTTTAGCTCTAACACTGATGATCCACCTACAAATGTGAACTGACGTTCAAAAATAAAACATTTGAAAACTGACCATTTTCCACATTTCTGAAGCATGACGTAATGGGGGGGTGTTATCTCTTTTGTCGAAAATCAGCCGTTTTTGCTCAAACATTAAATGCCTCCAAATGGTATTTATTTCACTTCCCGGGGTGAAGAAACCCTTTTTGAGAACTCAGAGTGAGTAAATTGGCCATTTTCATGCACTTTTAACCATTCCATTAATCTAGTGTTTTGGGCCCCTGGAAGCATGAAAATCACTTTAAACATGCTAATTTTAGCTCTAACACTGATGATCCACCTACAAATGTGAACTGACGTTCAAAAATAAAACATTTGAAAATGGACCATTTTCCACATTTCTGAAGCATGACGTAATGGGGGGGTGTTATCTCTTTTGTCGAAAATCAGCCGTTTTTGCTCGAACATTAAATGCCTCCAAATGGTATTTAATTAACTTCCCGAGCCCCTGGAAGCATGAAAATCACTTTAAACATGCTAATTTTAGCTCTAACACTGATGATCCACCTACAAATGTGAACTGACGTTCAAAAATAAAACATTTGAAAACGGACCATTTTCCACATTTCTGAAGCATGACGTAATGGGGGGGTGTTATCTCTTTTGTCGAAAATCAGCCGTTTTTGCTCGAACATTAAATGCCTCCAAATGGTATTTATTTCACTTCCCGAGCCCCTGGAAGCATGAAACTCACTTTAAACATGCTAATTTTAGCTCTAACACTGATGATCCACCTACAAATTTGAACTGATGTTCAAAAATAAAACATTTGAAAACGGACCATTTTCCACATTTCTGAAGCATGACGTAATGGGGGGGTGTTATCTCTTTTGTCGAAAATCAGCCGTTTTTGCTCGAACATTAAATGCCTCCAAATGGTATTTAATTAACTTCCCGAGCCCCTGGAAGCATGAAAATCACTTTAAACATGCTAATTTTAGCTCTAACACTGATGATCCACCTACAAATGTGAACTGACGTTCAAAAATAAAACATTTGAAAACGGACCATTTTCCACATTTCTGAAGCATGACGTAATGGGGGGGGGTGTTATCTCTTTTGTCGAAAATCAGCCGTTTTTGCTCGAACATTAAATGCCTCCAAATGGTATTTAATTAACTTCCCGAGCCCCTGGAAGCATGAAAATCACTTTAAACATGCTAATTTTAGCTCTAACACTGATGATCCACCTACAAATGTGAACTGACGTTCAAAAATAAAACATTTGAAAACGGACCATTTTCCACATTTCTGAAGCATGACGTAATGGGGGGGTGTTATCTCTTTTGTCGAAAATCAGCCGTTTTTGCTCGAACATTAAATGCCTCCAAATGGTATTTAATTAACTTCCCGAGCCCCTGGAAGCATGAAAATCACTTTAAACATGCTAATTTGAGCTCTAACACTGATGATCCACCTACAAATGTGAACTGACGTTCAAAAATAAAACATTTGAAAACGGACCATTTTCCACATTTCTGAAGCATGACGTAATGGGGGGGTGTTATCTCTTTTGTCGAAAATCAGCCGTGTTTGCTCGAACATTAAATGCCTCCAAATGGTATTTATTTCACTTCCCGGGGTGAAGAAACCCTTTTTGAGAACTCAGAGTGAGTAAATTGGCCATTTTCATGCACTTTTAACCATTCCATTAATCTTGTGTTTTGGGCCCCTGGAAGCATGAAAATCACTTTAAACATGCTAATTTTAGCTCTAACACTGATGATCCACCTACAAATGTGAACTGACGTTCAAAAATAAAACATTTGAAAACGGACCATTTTCCACATTTCTGAAGCATGACGTAATGGGGGGGTGTTATCTCTTTTGTCGAAAATCAGCCGTTTTTGCTCGAACATTAAATGCCTCCAAATGGTATTTAATTAACTTCCCGAGCCCCTGGAAGCATGAAAATCACTTTAAACATGCTAATGTTAGCTCTAACACTGATGATCCACCTACAAATGTGAACTGACGTTCAAAAATAAAACATTTGAAAACGGACCATTTTCCACATTTCTGAAGCATGACGTAATGGGGGGGTGTTATCTCTTTTGTCGAAAATCAGCCGTTTTTGCTCGAACATTAAATGCCTCCAAATGGTATTTAATTAACTTCCCGAGCCCCTGGAAGCATGAAAATCACTTTAAACATGCTAATTTTAGCTCTAACACTGATGATCCACCTACAAATGTGAACTGACGTTCAAAAATAAAACATTTGAAAACGGACCATTTTCCACATTTCTGAAGCATGACGTAATGGGGGGGTGTTATCTCTTTTGTCGAAAATCAGCCGTTTTTGCTCGAACATTAAATGCCTCCAAATGGTATTTAATTAACTTCCCGAGCCCCTGGAAGCATGAAAATCACTTTAAACATGCTAATTTTAGCTCTAACACTGATGATCCACCTACAAATGTGAACTGACGTTCAAAAATAAAACATTTGAAAACGGACCATTTTCCACATTTCTGAAGCATGACGTAATGGGGGGGTGTTATCTCTTTTGTCGAAAATCAGCAGTTTTTGCTCGAACATTAAATGCCTCCAAATGGTATTTAATTAACTTCCCGGGGTGAAGAAACCCTTTTTGAGAACTCAGAGTGAGTAAATTGGCCATTTTCATGCACTTTTAACCATTCCATAAATCTTGTGTTTTGGGCCCCTGGAAGCATGAAAATCAATTTAAACATGCTAATTTTAGCTCTAACACTGATGATCCACCTACAAATGTGAACTGACGTTCAAAAATAAAACATTTGAAAACGGACCATTTTCCACATTTCTGAAGCATGACGTAATGGGGGGGTGTTATCTCTTTTGTCGAAAATCAGCCGTTTTTGCTCGAACATTAAATGCCTCCAAATGGTATTTATTTCACTTCCCGAGCCCCTGGAAGCATGAAAATCACTTTAAACATGCTAATTTTAGCTCTAACACTGATGATCCACCTACAAATGTGAACTGACGTTCAAAAATAAAACATTTGAAAATGGACCATTTTCCACATTTCTGAAGCATGAAGTAATGGGGGGGTGTTATCTCTTTTGTCGAAAATCAGCCGTTTTTGCTTGAACATTAAATGCCTCCAAATGGTATTTAATTAACTTCCCGAGCCCCTGGAAGCATGAAAATCACTTTAAACATGCTAATTTTAGCTCTAACACTGATGATCCACCTACAAATGTGAACTGACGTTCAAAAATAAAACATTTGAAAACGGACCATTTTCCACATTTCTGAAGCATGACGTAATGGGGGGGTGTTATCTCTTTTGTCGAAAATCAGCCGTTTTTGCTCGAACATTAAATGCCTCCAAATGGTATTTAATTAACTTCCCGAGCCCCTGGAAGCATGAAAATCACTTTAAACATGCTAATTTTAGCTCTAACACTGATGATCCACCTACAAATGTGAACTGACGTTCAAAAATAAAACATTTGAAAACGGACCATTTTCCACATTTCTGAAGCATAACGTAATGGGGGGGTGTTATCTCTTTTGTCGAAAATCAGCCGTTTTTGCTCGAACATTAAATGCCTCCAAATGGTATTTAATTAACTTCCCGGGGTGAAGAAACCCTTTTTGAGAACTCAGAGTGAGTAAATTGGCCATTTTCATGCACTTTTAACCATTCCATAAATCTTGTGTTTTGGGCCCCTGGAAGCATGAAAATCACTTTAAACATGCTAATTTTAGCTCTAACACTGATGATCCACCTACAAATGTGAACTGACGTTCAAAAATAAAACATTTGAAAACGGACCATTTTCCACATTTCTGAAGCATGACGTAATGGGGGGGTGTTATTTCTTTTGTCGAAAATCAGCCGTTTTTGCTCGAACATTAAATGCCTCCAAATGGTATTTAATTAACTTCCCGAGCCCCTGGAAGCATGAAAATCACTTTAAACATGCTAATTTTAGCTCTAACACTGATGATCCACCTACAAATGTGAACTGACGTTCAAAAATAAAACATTTGAAAACGGACCATTTTCCACATTTCTGAAGCATGACGTAATGGGGGGGTGTTATCTCTTTTGTCGAAAATCAGCCGTTTTTGCTCGAACATTAAATGCCTCCAAATGGTATTTATTTCACTTCCCGAGCCCCTGGAAGCATGAAAATCACTTTAAACATGCTAATTTTAGCTCTAACACTGATGATCCACCTACAAATGTGAACTGACGTTCAAAAATAAAACATTTGAAAACGGACCATTTTCCACATTTCTGAAGCATGAAGTAATGGGGGGGTGTTATCTCTTTTGTCGAAAATCAGCCGTTTTTGCTCGAACATTAAATGCCTCCAAATGGTATTTAATTAACTTCCCGAGCCCCTGGAAGCATGAAAATCACTTTAAACATGCTAATTTTAGCTCTAACACTGATGATCCACCTACAAATGTGAACTGACGTTCAAAAATAAAACATTTGAAAACGGACCATTTTCCACATTTCTGAAGCATGACGTAATGGGGGGGTGTTATCTCTTTTGTCGAAAATCAGCCGTTTTTGCTCGAACATTAAATGCCTCCAAATGGTATTTAATTAACTTCCCGGGGTGAAGAAACCCTTTTTGAGAACTCAGAGTGAGTAAATTGGCCATTTTCATGCACTTTTAACCATTCCATAAATCTTGTATTTAGGGCCCCTGGAAGCATGAAAATCACTTTAAACATGCTAATTTTAGCTCTAACACTGATGATACACCTACAAATGTGAACTGACGTTCAAAAATAAAACATTTGAAAACGGACCATTTTCCACATTTCTGAAGCATGACGTAATGGGGGGGTGTTATCTCTTTTGTCGAAAATCAGCCGTTTTTGCTCGAACATTAAATGCCTCCAAATGGTATTTATTTCACTTCCCGAGCCCCTGGAAGCATGAAAATCACTTTAAACATGCTAATTTTAGCTCTAACACTGATGATCCACCTACAAATGTGAACTGACGTTCAAAAATAAAACATTTGAAAACGGACCATTTTCCACATTTCTGAAGCATGACGTAATGGGGGGGTGTTATCTCTTTTGTCGAAAATCAGCCGTTTTTGCTCGAACATTAAATGCCTCCAAATGGTATTTAATTAACTTCCCGAGCCCCTGGAAGCATGAAAATCACTTTAAACATGCTAATTTTAGCTCTAACACTGATGATCCACCTACAAATGTGAACTGACGTTCAAAAATAAAACATTTGAAAACGGACCATTTTCCACATTTCTGAAGCATGACGTAATGGGGGGGTGTTATCTCTTTTGTCGAAAATCAGCCGTTTTTGCTCGAACATTAAATGCCTCCAAATGGTATTTAATTAACTTCCCGGGGTGAAGAAACCCTTTTTGAGAACTCAGAGTGAGTAAATTGGCCATTTTCATGCACTTTTAACCATTCCATAAATCTTGTGTTTTGGGCCCCTGGAAGCATGAAAATCACTTTAAACATGCTAATTTTAGCTCTAACACTGATGATCCACCTACAAATGTGAACTGACGTTCAAAAATAAAACATTTGAAAACGGACCATTTTCCACATTTCTGAAGCATGACGTAATGGGGGGGTGTTATCTCTTTTGTCGAAAATCAGCCGTTTTTGCTCGAACATTAAAAGCCTCCAAATGGTATTTAATTAACTTCCCGAGCCCCTGGAAGCATGAAAATCACTTTAAACATGCTAATTTTAGCTCTAACACTGATGATCCACCTACAAATGTGAACTGACGTTCAAAAATAAAACATTTGAAAACGGACCATTTTCCACATTTCTGAAGCATGACGTAATGGGGGGGTGTTATCTCTTTTGTCGAAAATCAGCCGTTTTTGCTCGAACATTAAATGCCTCCAAATGGTATTTATTTCACTTCCCGAGCCCCTGGAAGCATGAAAATCACTTTAAACATGCTAATTTTAGCTCTAACACTGATGATCCACCTACAAATGTGAACTGACGTTCAAAAATAAAACATTTGAAAACGGACCATTTTCCACATTTCTGAAGCATGAAGTAATGGGGGGGTGTTATCTCTTTTGTCGAAAATCAGCCGTTTTTGCTCGAACATTAAATGCCTCCAAATGGTATTTAATTAACTTCCCGAGCCCCTGGAAGCATGAAAATCACTTTAAACATGCTAATTTTAGCTCTAACACTGATGATCCACCTACAAATGTGAACTGACGTTCAAAAATAAAACATTTGAAAACGGACCATTTTCCACATTTCTGAAGCATGACGTAATGGGGGGGTGTTATCTCTTTTGTCGAAAATCAGCCGTTTTTGCTCGAACATTAAATGCCTCCAAATGGTATTTAATTAACTTCCCGGGGTGAAGAAACCCTTTTTGAGAACTCAGAGTGAGTAAATTGGCCATTTTCATGCACTTTTAACCATTCCATAAATCTTGTGTTTTGGGCCCCTGGAAGCATGAAAATCACTTTAAACATGCTAATTTTAGCTCTAACACTGATGATCCACCTACAAATGTGAACTGACGTTCAAAAATAAAACATTTGGAAACAGACCATTTTCCACATTTCTGAAGCATGACGTAATGGGGGGGTGTTATCTCTTTTGTCGAAAATCAGCCGTTTTTGCTCGAACATTAAATGCCTCCAAATGGTATTTATTTCACTTCCCGAGCCCCTGGAAGCATGAAAATCACTTTAAACATGCTAATTTTAGCTCTAACACTGATGATCCACCTACAAATGTGAACTGACGTTCAAAAATAAAACATTTGAAAACGGACCATTTTCCACATTTCTGAAGCATGACGTAATGGGGGGGTGTTATCTCTTTTGTCGAAAATCAGCTGTTTTTGCTCGAACATTAAATGCCTCCAAATGGTATTTAATTAACTTCCCGAGCCCCTGAAAGCATGAAAATCACTTTAAACATGCTAATTTTAGCTCTAACACTGATGATCCACCTACAAATGTGAACTGACGTTCAAAAATAAAACATTTGAAAACGGACCATTTTCCACATTTCTGAAGCATGACGTAATGGGGGGGTGTTATCTCTTTTGTCGAAAATCAGCCGTTTTTGCTCGAACATTAAATGCCTCCAAATGGTATTTCATTAACTTCCCGGGGTGAAGAAACCCTTTTTGAGAACTCAGAGTGAGTAAATTGGCCATTTTCATGCACTTTTAACCATTCCATAAATCTTGTGTTTTGGGCCCCTGGAAGCATGAAAATCACTTTAAACATGCTAATTTTAGCTCTAACACTGATGATCCACCTACAAATGTGAACTGACGTTCAAAAATAAAACATTTGAAAACGGACCATTTTCCACATTTCTGAAGCATGTCGTAATGGGGGGGTGTTATTTCTTTTGTCGAAAATCAGCCGTTTTTGATCGAACATTAAATGCCTCCAAATGGTATTTAATTAACTTCCCGAGCCCCTGGAAGCATGAAAATCACTTTAAACATGCTAATTTTAGCTCTAACACTGATGATCCACCTACAAATGTGAACTGACGTTCAAAAATAAAACATTTGAAAACGGACCATTTTCCACATTTCTGAAGCATGACGTAATGGGGGGGTGTTATCTCTTTTGTCGAAAATCAGCCGTTTTTGCTCGAACATTAAATGCCTCCAAATGGTATTTATTTCACTTCCCGAGCCCCTGGAAGCATGAAAATCACTTTAAACATGCTAATTTTAGCTCTAACACTGATGATCCACCTACAAATGTGAACTGACGTTCAAAAATAAAACATTTGAAAACAGACCATTTTCCACATTTCTGAAGCATGAAGTAATGGGGGGGTGTTATCTCTTTTGTCGAAAATCAGCCGTTTTTGCTCGAACATTAAATGCCTCCAAATGGTATTTAATTAACTTCCCGAGCCCCTGGAAGCATGAAAATCACTTTAAACATGCTAATTTTAGCTCTAACACTGATGATCCACCTACAAATGTGAACTGACGTTCAAAAATAAAACATTTGAAAACGGACCATTTTCCACATTTCTGAAGCATGACGTAATGGGGGGTGTTATCTCTTTTGTCGAAAATCAGCCGTTTTTGCTCGAACATTAAATGCCTCCAAATGGTATTTAATTAACTTCCCGGGTTGAAGAAACCCTTTTTGAGAACTCAGAGTGAGTAAATTGGCCATTTTCATGCACTTTTAACCATTCCATAAATCTTGTGTTTTGGGCCCCTGGAAGCATGAAAATCACTTTAAACATGCTAATTTTAGCTCTAACACTGATGATCCACCTACAAATGTGAACTGACGTTCAAAAATAAAACATTTGAAAACGGACCATTTTCCACATTTCTGAAGCATGACGTAATGGGGGGGTGTTATCTCTTTTGTCGAAAATCAGCCGTTTTTGCTCGAACATTAAATGCCTCCAAATGGTATTTAATTAACTTCCCGAGCCCCTGGAAGCATGAAAATCACTTTAAACATGCTAATTTTAGCTCTAACACTGATGATCCACCTACAAATGTGAACTGACGTTCAAAAATAAAACATTTGAAAACGGACCATTTTTCACATTTCTGAAGCATGACGTAATGGGGGGGTGTTATCTCTTTTGTCGAAAATCAGCCGTTTTTGCTCGAACATTAAATGCCTCCAAATGGTATTTATTTCACTTCCCGGGGTGAAGAAACCCTTTTTGAGAACTCAGAGTGAGTAAATTGGCCATTTTCATGCACTTTTAACCATTCCATTAATCTTGTGTTTTGGGCCCCTGGAAGCATGAAAATCACTTTAAACATGCTAATTTTAGCTCTAACACTGATGATCCACCTACAAATGTGAACTGACGTTCAAAAATAAAACATTTGAAAACGGACCATTTTCCACATTTCTGAAGCATGACGTAATGGGGGGGTGTTATCTCTTTTGTCGAAAATCAGCCGTTTTTGCTCGAACATTAAATGCCTCCAAATGGTATTTAATTCACTTCCCGAGCCCCTGGAAGCATGAAAATCACTTTAAACATGCTAATTTTAGCTCTAACACTGATGATCCACCTACAAATGTGAACTGACGTTCAAAAATAAAACATTTGAAAACGGACCATTTTCCACATTTCTGAAGCATGACGTAATGGGGGGGTGTTATCTCTTTTGTCGAAAATCAGCCGTTTTTGCTCGAACATTAAATGCCTCCAAATGGTATTTAATTAACTTCCCGAGCCCCTGGAAGCATGAAAATCACTTTAAACATGCTAATTTTAGCTCTAACACTGATGATCCACCTACAAATGTGAACTGACGTTCAAAAATAAAACATTTGAAAACGGACTATTTTCCACATTTCTGAAGCATGACGTAATGGGGGGGGTGTTATCTCTTTTGTCGAAAATCAGCCGTTTTTGCTCGAACATTAAATGCCTCCAAATGGTATTTAATTAACTTCCCGGGGTGAAGAAACCCTTTTTGAGAACTCAGAGTGAGTAAATTGGCCATTTTCATGCACTTTTAACCATTCCATAAATCTTGTGTTTTGGGCCCCTAGAAGCATGAAAATCACTTTAAACATGCTAATTTTAGCTCTAACACTGATGATCCACCTACAAATGTGAACTGACGTTCAAAAATAAAACATTTGAAAACGGACCATTTTCCACATTTCTGAAGCATGACGTAATGGGGGGGTGTTATCTCTTTTGTCGAAAATCAGCCGTTTTTGCTCGAACATTAAATGCCTCCAAATGGTATTTAATTAACTTCCCGGGGTGAAGAAACCCTTTTTGAGAACTCAGAGTGAGTAAATTGGCCATTTTCATGCACTTTTAACCATTCCATAAATCTTGTGTTTTGGGCCCCTGGAAGCATGAAAATCACTTTAAACATGCTAATTTTAGCTCTAACACTGATGATCCACCTACAAATGTGAACTGACGTTCAAAAATAAAACATTTGAAAACGGACCATTTTCCACATTTCTGAAGCATGACGTAATGGGGGGGTGTTATTTCTTTTGTCGAAAATCAGCCGTTTTTGCTCGAACATTAAATGCCTCCAAATGGTATTTAATTAACTTCCCGAGCCCCTGGAAGCATGAAAATCACTTTAAACATGCTAATTTTAGCTCTAACACTGATGATCCACCTACAAATGTGAACTGACGTTCAAAAATAAAACATTTGAAAACGGACCATTTTCCACATTTCTGAAGCATGACGTAATGGGGGGGTGTTATCTCTTTTGTCGAAAATCAGCCGTTTTTGCTCGAACATTAAATGCCTCCAAATGGTATTTATTTCACTTCCCGAGCCCCTGGAAGCATGAAAATCACTTTAAACATGCTAATTTTAGCTCTAACACTGATGATCCACCTACAAATGTGAACTGACGTTCAAAAATAAAACATTTGAAAACGGACCATTTTCCACATTTCTGAAGCATGACGTAATGGGGGGGTGTTATCTCTTTTGTCGAAAATCAGCCGTTTTTGCTCGAACATTAAATGCCTCCAAATGGTATTTAATTAACTTCCCGAGCCCCTGGAAGCATGAAAATCACTTTAAACATGCTAATTTTAGCTCTAACACTGATGATCCACCTACAAATGTGAACTGACGTTCAAAAATAAAACATTTGAAAACGGACCATTTTCCACATTTCTGAAGCATGACGTAATGGGGGGGTGTTATCTCTTTTGTCGAAAATCAGCCGTTTTTGCTCGAACATTAAATGCCTCCAAATGGTATTTAATTAACTTCCCGGGGTGAAGAAACCCTTTTTGAGAACTCAGAGTGAGTAAATTGGCCATTTTCATGCACTTTTAACCATTCCATAAATCTTGTGTTTTGGGCCCCTGGAAGCATGAAAATCACTTTAAACATGCTAATTTTAGCTCTAACACTGATGATCCACCTACAAATGTGAACTGACGTTCAAAAATAAAACATTTGAAAACGGACCATTTTCCACATTTCTGAAGCATGACGTAATGGGGGGGTGTTATCTCTTTTGTCGAAAATCAGCCGTTTTTGCTCGAACATTAAATGCCTCCAAATGGTATTTAATTAACTTCCCGAGCCCCTGGAAGCATGAAAATCACTTTAAACATGCTAATTTTAGCTCTAACACTGATGATCCACCTACAAATGTGAACTGACGTTCAAAAATAAAACATTTGAAAACGGACCATTTTCCACATTTCTGAAGCATGACGTAATGGGGGGGTGTTATCTCTTTTGTCGAAAATCAGCCGTTTTTGCTCGAACATTAAATGCCTCCAAATGGTATTTAATTAACTTCCCGGGGTGAAGAAACCCTTTTTGAGAACTCAGAGTGAGTAAATTGGCCATTTTCATGCACTTTTAACCATTCCATAAATCTTGTGTTTTGGGCCCCTGGAAGCATGAAAATCACTTTAAACATGCTAATTTTAGCTCTAACACTGATGATCCACCTACAAATGTGAACTGACGTTCAAAAATAAAACATTTGAAAACGGACCATTTTCCACATTTCTGAAGCATGACGTAATGGGGGGGTGTTATTTCTTTTGTCAAAAATCAGCCGTTTTTGCTCGAACATTAAATGCCTCCAAATGGTATTTAATTAACTTCCCGAGCCCCTGGAAGCATGAAAATCACTTTAAACATGCTAATTTTAGCTCTAACACTGATGATCCACCTACAAATGTGAACTGACGTTCAAAAATAAAACATTTGAAAACGGACCATTTTCCACATTTCTGAAGCATGACGTAATGGGGGGGTGTTATCTCTTTTGTCGAAAATCAGCCGTTTTTGCTCGAACATTAAATGCCTCCAAATGGTATTTATTTCACTTCCCGAGCCCCTGGAAGCATGAAAATCACTTTAAACATGCTAATTTTAGCTCTAACACTGATGATCCACCTACAAATGTGAACTGACGTTCAAAAATAAAACATTTGAAAACGGACCATTTTCCACATTTCTGAAGCATGAAGTAATGGGGGGGTGTTATCTCTTTTGTCGAAAATCAGCCGTTTTTGCTCGAACATTAAATGCCTCCAAATGGTATTTAATTAACTTCCCGAGCCCCTGGAAGCATGAAAATCACTTTAAACATGCTAATTTTAGCTCTAACACTGATGATCCACCTACAAATGTGAACTGACGTTCAAAAATAAAACATTTGAAAACGGACCATTTTCCACATTTCTGAAGCATGACGTAATGGGGGGTGTTATCTCTTTTGTCGAAAATCAGCCGTTTTTGCTCGAACATTAAATGCCTCCAAATGGTATTTAATTAACTTCCCGGGGTGAAGAAACCCTTTTTGAGAACTCAGAGTGAGTAAATTGGCCATTTTCATGCACTTTTAACCATTCCATAAATCTTGTGTTTTGGGCCCCTGGAAGCATGAAAATCACTTTAAACATGCTAATTTTAGCTCTAACACTGATGATCCACCTACAAATGTGAACTGACGTTCAAAAATAAAACATTTGAAAACAGACCATTTTCCACATTTCTGAAGCATGACGTAATGGGGGGGTGTTATCTCTTTTGTCGAAAATCAGCCGTTTTTGCTCGAACATTAAATGCCTCCAAATGGTATTTATTTCACTTCCCGAGCCCCTGGAAGCATGAAAATCACTTTAAACATGCTAATTTTAGCTCTAACACTGATGATCCACCTACAAATGTGAACTGACGTTCAAAAATAATACATTTGAAAACGGACCATTTTCCACATTTCTGAAGCATGACGTAATGGGGGGGTGTTATCTCTTTTGTCGAAAATCAGCCGTTTTTGCTCGAACATTAAATGCCTCCAAATGGTATTTAATTAACTTCCCGAGCCCCTGGAAGCATGAAAATCACTTTAAACATGCTAATTTTAGCTCTAACACTGATGATCCACCTACAAATGTGAACTGACGTTCAAAAATAAAACATTTGAAAACGGACCATTTTCCACATTTCTGAAGCATGACGTAATGGGGGGGTGTTATCTCTTTTGTCGAAAATCAGCCGTTTTTGCTCGAACATTAAATGCCTCCAAATGGTATTTAATTAACTTCCCGGGGTGAAGAAACCCTTTTTGAGAACTCAGAGTGAGTAAATTGGCCATTTTCATGCACTTTTAACCATTCCATAAATCTTGTGTTTTGGGCCCCTGGAAGCATGAAAATCACTTTAAACATGCTAATTTTAGCTCTAACACTGATGATCCACCTACAAATGTGAACTGACGTTCAAAAATAAAACATTTGAAAACGGACCATTTTCCACATTTCTGAAGCATGACGTAATGGGGGGGTGTTATCTCTTTTGTCGAAAATCAGCCGTTTTTGCTCGAACATTAAATGCCTCCAAATGGTATTTAATTAACTTCCCGAGCCCCTGGAAGCATGAAAATCACTTTAAACATGCTAATTTTAGCTCTAACACTGATGATCCACCTACAAATGTGAACTGACGTTCAAAAATAAAACATTTGAAAACGGTTCCACATTTCTGAAGCATGACGTAATGGGGGGGGTGTTATCTCTTTTGTCGAAAATCAGCCGTTTTTGCTCGAACATTAAATGCCTCCAAATGGTATTTATTTCACTTCCCGAGCCCCTAGAAGCATGAAAATCACTTTAAACATGCTAATTTTAGCTCTAACACTGATGATCCACCTACAAATGTGAACTGACGTTCAAAAATAAAACATTTGAAAACGGACCATTTTCCACATTTCTGAAGCATGAAGTAATGGGGGGGTGTTATCTCTTTTGTCGAAAATCACCTTTTTTTGCTCGAACATTAAATGCCTCCAAATGGTATTTAATTAACTTCCCGAGCCCCTGGAAGCATGAAAATCATTTTAAACATGCTAATTTTAGCTCTAACACTGATGATCCACCTACAAATGTGAACTGACGTTCAAAAATAAAACATTTGAAAACGGACCATTTTCCACATTTCTGAAGCATGACGTAATGGGGGGGTGTTATCTCTTTTGTCGAAAATCAGCCGTTTTTGCTCGAACATTAAATGCCTCCAAATGGTATTTAATTAACTTCCCGGGGTGAAGAAACCCTTTTTGAGAACTCAGAGTGAGTAAATTGGCCATTTTCATGCACTTTTAACCATTCCATAAATCTTGTGTTTTGGGCCCCTGGAAGCATGAAAATCACTTTAAACATGCTAATTTTAGCTCTAACACTGATGATCCACCTACAAATGTGAACTGACGTTCAAAAATAAAACATTTGAAAACGGACCATTTTCCACATTTCTGAAGCATGACGTAATGGGGGGGTGTTATCTCTTTTGTCGAAAATCAGCCGTTTTTGCTCGAACATTAAATGCCTCCAAATGGTATTTAATTAACTTCCCGGGGTGAAGAAACCCTTTTTGAGAACTCAGAGTGAGTAAATTGGCCATTTTCATGCACTTTTAACCATTCCATAAATCTTGTGTTTTGGGCCCCTGGAAGCATGAAAATCACTTTAAACATGCTAATTTTAGCTCTAACACTGATGATCCACCTACAAATGTGAACTGACGTTCAAAAATAAAACATTTGAAAACGGACCATTTTCCACATTTCTGAAGCATGACGTAATGGGGGGGTGTTATCTCTTTTGTCGAAAATCAGCCGTTTTTGCTCGAACATTAAATGCCTCCAAATGGTATTTATTTCACTTCCCGGGGTGAAGAAACCCTTTTTGAGAACTCAGAGTGAGTAAATTGGCCATTTTCATGCACTTTTAACCATTCCATTAATCTTGTGTTTTGGGCCCCTGGAAGCATGAAAATCACTTTAAACATGCTAATTTTAGCTCTAACACTGATGATCCACCTACAAATGTGAACTGACGTTCAAAAATAAAACATTTAAAAACGGACCATTTTCCACATTTCTGAAGCATGACGTAATGGGGGGGGTGTTATCTCTTTTGTCGAAAATCAGCCGTTTTTGCTCGAACATTAAATGCCTCCAAATGGTATTTAATTAACTTACCGAGCCCCTGGAAGCATGAAAATCACTTTAAACATGCTAATTTTAGCTCTAACACTGATGATCCACCTACAAATGTGAACTGACGTTCAAAAATAAAACATTTGAAAACTGACCATTTTCCACATTTCTGAAGCATGACGTAATGGGGGGTTTTATCTCTTTTGTCGAAAATCAGCCGTTTTTGCTCGAACATTAAATGCCTCCAAATGGTATTTATTTCACTTCCCGGGGTGAAGAAACCCTTTTTGAGAACTCAGAGTGAGTAAATTGGCCATTTTCATGCACTTTTAACCATTCCATTAATCTTGTGTTTTGGGCCCCTGGAAGCATGAAAATCACTTTAAACATGCCCATTTTAGCTCTAACACTGATGATCCACCTACAAATGTGAACTGACGTTCAAAAATAAAACATTTGAAAACGGACCATTTTCCACATTTCTAAAGCATGACGTAATGGGGGGGTGTTATCTCTTTTGTCGAAAATCAGCCGTTTTTGCTCGAACATTAAATGCCTCCAAATGGTATTTAATTAACTTCCCGAGCCCCTGGAAGCATGAAAATCACTTTAAACATGCTAATTTTAGCTCTAACACTGATGATCCACCTACAAATGTGAACTGACGTTCAAAAATAAAACATTTGAAAACGGACCATTTTCCACATTTCTGAAGCATGACGTAATGGGGGGGTGTTATCTCTTTTGTCGAAAATCAGCCGTTTTTGCTCGAACATTAAATGCCTCCAAATGGTATTTAATTAACTTCCCGAGCCCCTGGAAGCATGAAAATCACTTTAAACATGCTAATTTTAGCTCTAGCACTGATGATCCGCCTACAAATGTGAACTGACGTTCAAAAATAAAACATTTGAAAACGGACCATTTTCCACATTTCTGAAGCATGACGTAATGGGGGGGTGTTATCTCTTTTGTCGAAAATCAGCCGTTTTTGCTCGAACATTAAATGCCTCCAAATGGTATTTAATTAACTTCCCGAGCCCCTGGAAGCATGAAAATCACTTTAAACATGCTAATTTTAGCTCTAACACTGATGATCCACCTACAAATGTGAACTGACGTTCAAAAATAAAACATTTGAAAACGGACCATTTTCCACATTTCTGAAGCATGACGTAATGGGGGGGTGTTATCTCTTTTGTCGAAAATCAGCCGTTTTTGCTCGAACATTAAATGCCTCCAAATGGTATTTATTTCACTTCCCGAGCCCCTGGAAGCATGAAAATCACTTTAAACATGCTAATTTTAGCTCTAACACTGATGATCCACCTACAAATGTGAACTGACGTTCAAAAATAAAACATTTGAAAACGGACCATTTTCCACATTTCTGAAGCATGAAGTAATGGGGGGGTGTTATCTCTTTTGTCGAAAATCAGCCGTTTTTGCTCGAACATTAAATGCCTCCAAATGGTATTTAATTAACTTCCCGAGCCCCTGGAAGCATGAAAATCACTTTAAACATGCTAATTTTAGCTCTAACACTGATGATCCACCTACAAATGTGAACTGACGTTCAAAAATAAAACATTTGAAAACGGACCATTTTCCACATTTCTGAAGCATGACGTAAAGGGGGGGTGTTATCTCTTTTGTCGAAAATCAGCCGTTTTTGCTCGAACATTAAATGCCTCCAAATGGTATTTAAATAACTTCCCGGGGTGAAGAAACCCTTTTTGAGAACTCAGATTGAGTAAATTGGCCATTTTCATGCACTTTTAACCATTCCATAAATCTTGTGTTTTGGGCCCCTGGAAGCATGAAAATCACTTTAAACATGCTAATTTTAGCTCTAACACTGATGATCCACCTACAAATGTGAACTGACGTTCAAAAATAAAACATTTGAAAACGGACCATTTTCCACATTTCTGAAGCATGACGTAATGGGGGGGTGTTATCTCTTTTGTCGAAAATCAGCCGTTTTTGCTCGAACATTAAATGCCTCCAAATGGTATTTATTTCACTTCCCGAGCCCCTGGAAGCATGAAAATCACTTTAAACATGCTAATTTTAGCTCTAACACTGATGATCCACCTACAAATGTGAACTGACGTTCAAAAATAAAACATTTGAAAACGGACCATTTTCCACATTTCTGAAGCATGACGTAATGGGGGGGTGTTATCTCTTTTGTCGAAAATCAGCCGTTTTTGCTTGAACATTAAATGCCTCCAAATGGTATTTAATTAACTTCCCGAGCCCCTGGAAGCATGAAAATCACTTTCAACATGCTAATTTTAGCTCTAACACTGATGATCCACCTACAAATGTGAACTGACGTTCAAAAATAAAACATTTGAAAACGGACCATTTTCCACATTTCTGAAGCATGACGTAATGGGGGGGTGTTATCTCTTTTGTCGAAAATCAGCCGTTTTTGCTCGAACATTAAATGCCTCCAAATGGTATTTAATTAACTTCCCGAGCCCCTGGAAGCATGAAAAACACTTTAAACATGCTAATTTTAGCTCTAACACTGATGATCCACCTACAAATGTGAACTGACGTTCAAAAATAAAACATTTGAAAACGGACCATTTTCCACATTTCTGAAGCATGACGTAATGGGGGGGTGTTATCTCTTTTGTCAAAAATCAGCCGTTTTTGCTCGAACATTAAATGCCTCCAAATGGTATTTAATTAACTTCCCGAGCCCCTGGAAGCATGAAAATCACTTTAAACATGCTAATTTTAGCTCTAACACTGATGATCCATCTACAAATGTGAACTGACGTTCAAAAATAAAACATTTGAAAACGGACCATTTTCCACATTTCTGAAGCATGACGTAATGGGGGGGTGTTATCTCTTTTGTCGAAAATCAGCCGTTTTTGCTCGAACATTAAATGCCTCCAAATGGTATTTATTTCACTTCCCGGGGTGAAGAAACCCTTTTTGAGAACTCAGAGTGAGTAAATTGGCCATTTTCATGCACTTTTAACCATTCCATTAATCTTGTGTTTTGGGCCCCTGGAAGCATGAAAATCACTTTAAACATGCTAATTTTAGCTCTAACACTGATGATCCACCTACAAATGTGAACTGACGTTCAAAAATAAAACATTTGAAAACGGACCATTTTCCACATTTCTGAAGCATGACGTAATGGGGGGGTGTTATCTCTTTTGTCGAAAATCAGCCGTTTTTGCTCGAACATTAAATGCCTCCAAATGGTATTTAATTAACTTCCCGAGCCCCTGGAAGCATGAAAAACACTTTAAACATGCTAATTTTAGCTCTAACACTGATGATCCACCTACAAATGTGAACTGACGTTCAAAAATAAAACATTTGAAAACGGACCATTTTCCACATTTCTGAAGCATGACGTAATGGGGGGGTGTTATCTCTTTTGTGGAAAATCAGCCGTTTTTGCTCGAACATTAAATGCCTCCAAATGGTATTTATTTCACTTCCCGAGCCCCTGGAAGCATGAAAATCACTTTAAACATGCTAATTTTAGCTCTAACACTGATGATCCACCTACAAATGTGAACTGACGTTCAAAAATAAAACATTTGAAAACGGATCATTTTCCACATTTCTGAAGCATGACGTAATGGGGGGGTGTTATCTCTTTTGTCGAAAATCAGCCGTTTTTGCTCGAACATTAAATGCCTCCAAATGGTATTTAATTAACTTCCCGAGCCCCTGGAAGCATGAAAATCACTTTAAACATGCTCATTTTAGCTCTAACACTGATGATCCACCTACAAATGTGAACTGACGTTCAAAAATAAAACATTTGAAAACGGACCATTTTCCACATTTCTGAAGCATGACGTAATGGGGGGGTGTTATCTCTTTTGTCGAAAATCAGCCGTTTTTGCTCGAACATTAAATGCCTCCAAATGGTATTTATTTCACTTCCCGGGGTGAAGAAACCCTTTTTGAGAACTCAGAGTGAGTAAATTGGCCATTTTCATTCACTTTTAACCATTCCATTAATCTTGTGTTTTGGGCCCCTGGAAGCATGTAAATCACTTTAAACATGCTAATTTTAGCTCTAACACTGATGATCCACCTACAAATGTGAACTGACGTTCAAAAATAAAACATTTGAAAACGGACCATTTTCCACATTTCTGAAGCATGACGTAATGGGGGGGTGTTATCTCTTTTGTCGAAAATCAGCCGTTTTTGCTCGAACATTAAATGCCTCCAAATGGTATTTAATTAACTTCCCGAGCCCCTGGAAGCATGAAAATCACTTTAAACATGCTAATTTTAGCTCTAACACTGATGATCCACCTACAAATGTGAACTGACGTTCAAAAATAAAACATTTGAAAACGGACCATTTTCCACATTTCTGAAGCATGACGTAATGGGGGGGTGTTATCTCTTTTGTCGAAAATCAGCCGTTTTTGCTCGAACATTAAATGCCTCCAAATGGTATTTAATTAACTTCCCGAGCCCCTGGAAGCATGAAAATCACTTTAAACATGCTAATTTTAGCTCTAACACTGATGATCCACCTACAAATGTGAACTGACGTTCAAAAATAAAACATTTGAAAACGGACCATTTTCCACATTTCTGAAGCATGACGTAATGGGGGGGTGTTATCTCTTTTGTCGAAAATCAGCCGTTTTTGCTCGAACATTAAATGCCTCCAAATGGTATTTATTTCACTTCCCGGGGTGAAGAAACCCTTTTTGAGAACTCAGAGTGAGTAAATTGGCCATTTTCATGCACTTTTAACCATTCCATTAATCTTGTGTTTTGGGCCCCTGGAAGCATGAAAATCACTTTAAACATGCTCATTTTAGCTCTAACACTGATGATCCACCTACAAATGTGAACTGACGTTCAAAAATAAAACATTTGAAAACGGACCATTTTCCACATTTCTGAAGCATGACGTAATGGGGGGGTGTTATCTCTTTTGTCGAAAATCAGCCGTTTTTGCTCGAACATTAAATGCCTCCAAATGGTATTTAATTAACTTCCCGAGCCCCTGGAAGCATGAAAATCACTTTAAACATGCTAATTTTAGCTCTAACACTGATGATCCACCTACAAATGTGAACTGACGTTCAAAAATAAAATATTTGAAAACGGACCATTTTCCACATTTCTGAAGCATGACGTAATGGGGGGGTGTTATCTCTTTTGTCGAAAATCAGCCGTTTTTGCTCGAACATTAAATGCCTCCAAATGGTATTTAATTAACTTCCCAAGCCCCTGGAAGCATGAAAATCACTTTAAACATGCTAATTTTAGCTCTAACACTGATGATCCACCTACAAATGTGAACTGACGTTCAAAAATAAAACATTTGAAAACGGACCATTTTCCACATTTCTGAAGCATGACGTAATGGGGGGGTGTTATCTCTTTTGTCGAAAATCAGCCGTTTTTGCTCGAACATTAAATGCCTCCAAATGGTATTTAATTAACTTCCCGAGCCCCTGGAAGCATGAAAATCACTTTAAACATGCTAATTTTAGCTCTAACACTGATGATCCACCTACAAATGTGAACTGACGTTCAAAAATAAAACATTTGAAAACGGACCATTTTCCACATTTCTGAAGCATGACGTAATGGGGGGGTGTTATCTCTTTTGTCGAAAATCAGCCGTTTTTGCTCGAACATTAAATGCCTCCAAATGGTATTTAATTAACTTCCCGAGCCCCTGGAAGCATGAAAATCACTTTAAACATGCTAATTTTAGCTCTAACACTGATGATCCACCTACAAATGTGAACTGACGTTCAAAAATAAAACATTTGAAAATGGACCATTTTCCACATTTCTGAAGCATGACGTAATGGGGGGGTGTTATCTCTTTTGTCGAAAATCAGCCGTTTTTGCTCGAACATTAAATGCCTCCAAATGGTATTTAATTAACTTCCCGAGCCCCTGGAAGCATGAAAATCACTTTAAACATGCTAATTTTAGCTCTAACACTGATGATCCACCTACAAATGTGAACTGACGTTCAAAAATAAAACATTTGAAAACGGACCATTTTCCACATTTCTGAAGCATGACGTAATGGGGGGGTGTTATCTCTTTTGTCGAAAATCAGCCGTTTTTGCTCGAACATTAAATGCCTCCAAATGGTATTTAATTAACTTCCCGGGGTGAAGAAACCCTTTTTGAGAACTCAGAGTGAGTAAATTGGCCATTTTCATGCACTTTTAACCATTCCATAAATCTTGTGTTTTGGGCCCCTGGAAGCATGAAAATCACTTTAAACATGCTAATTTTAGCTCTAACACTGATGATCCACCTACAAATGTGAACTGACGTTCAAAAATAAAACATTTGAAAACAGACCATTTTCCACATTTCTGAAGCATGACGTAATGGGGGGGTGTTATCTCTTTTGTCGAAAATCAGCCGTTTTTGCTCGAACATTAAATGCCTCCAAATGGTATTTATTTCACTTCCCGAGCCCCTGGAAGCATGAAAATCACTTTAAACATGCTAATTTTAGCTCTAACACTGATGATCCACCTACAAATGTGAACTGACGTTCAAAAAAAAAACATTTGAAAACGGACCATTTTCCACATTTCTGAAGCATGACGTAATGGGGGGGTGTTATCTCTTTTGTCGAAAATCAGCCGTTTTTGCTCGAACATTAAATGCCTCCAAATGGTATTTAATTAACTTCCCGAGCCCCTGGAAGCATGAAAATCACTTTAAACATGCTAATTTTAGCTCTAACACTGATGATCCACCTACAAATGTGAACTGACGTTCAAAAATAAAACATTTGAAAACGGACCATTTTCCACATTTCTGAAGCATGACGTAATGGGGGGGTGTTATCTCTTTTGTCGAAAATCAGCCGTTTTTGCTCGAACATTAAATGCCTCCAAATGGTATTTAATTAACTTCCCGGGGTGAAGAAACCCTTTTTGAGAACTCAGAGTGAGTAAATTGGCCATTTTCATGCACTTTTAACCATTCCATAAATCTTGTGTTTTGGGCCCCTGGAAGCATGAAAATCACTTTAAACATGCTAATTTTAGCTCTAACACTGATGATCCACCTACAAATGTGAACTGACGTTCAAAAATAAAACATTTGAAAACGGACCATTTTCCACATTTCTGAAGCATGACGTAATGGGGGGGTGTTATCTCTTTTGTCGAAAATCAGCCATTTTTGCTCGAACATTAAATGCCTCCAAATGGTATTTAATTAACTTCCCGAGCCCCTGGAAGCATGAAAATCACTTTAAACATGCTAATTTTAGCTCTAACACTGATGATCCACCTACAAATGTGAACTGACGTTCAAAAATAAAACATTTGAAAACGGACCATTTTCCACATTTCTGAAGCATGACGTAATGGGGGGGTGTTATCTCTTTTGTCGAAAATCAGCCCTTTTTGCTCGAACATTAAATGCCTCCAAATGGTATTTATTTCACTTCCCGGGGTGAAGAAACCCTTTTTGAGAACTCAGAGTGAGTAAATTGGCCATTTTCATGCACTTTTAACCATTCCATAAATCTTGTGTTTTGGGCCCCTGGAAGCATGAAAATCACTTTAAACATGCTAATTTTAGCTCTAACACTGATGATCCACCTAGAAATGTGAACTGACGTTCAAAAATAAAACATTTGAAAACGGACCATTTTCCACATTTCTGAAGCATGACGTAATGGGGGGGTGTTATCTCTTTTGTTGAAAATCAGCCGTTTTTGCTCGAACATTAAATGCCTCCAAATGGTATTTAATTAACTTCCTGAGCCCCTGGAAGCATGAAAATCACTTTAAACATGCTAATTTTAGCTCTAACACTGATGATCCACCTACAAATGTGAACTGACGTTCAAAAATAAAACATTTGAAAACGGACCATTTTCCACATTTCTGAAGCATGACGTAATGGGGGGGTGTTATCTCTTTTGTCGAAAATCAGCCGTTTTTGCTCGAACATTAAATGCCTCCAAATGGTATTTAATTAACTTCCCGGGGTGAAGAAACCCTTTTTGAGAACTCAGAGTGAGTAAATTGGCCATTTTCATGCACTTTTAACCATTCCATAAATCTTGTGTTTTGGGCCCCTGGAAGCATGAAAATCACTTTAAACATGCTAATTTTAGCTCTAACACTGATGATCCACCTACAAATGTGAACTGACGTTCAAAAATAAAACATTTGAAAACGGACCATTTTCCACATTTCTGAAGCATGACGTAATGGGGGGGTGTTATCTCTTTTGTCGAAAATCAGCCGTTTTTGCTCGAACATTAAATGCCTCCAAATGGTATTTAGTTAACTTCCCGAGCCCCTGGAAGCATGAAAATCACTTTAAACATGCTAATTTTAGCTCTAACACTGATGATCCACCTACAAATGTGAACTGACGTTCAAAAATAAAACATTTGAAAACGGACCATTTTCCACATTTCTGAAGCATGACGTAATGGGGGGTGTTATCTCTTTTGTCGAAAATCAGCCGTTTTTGCTCGAACATTAAATGCCTCCAAATGGTATTTATTTCACTTCCCGAGCCCCTGGAAGCATGAAAATCACTTTAAACATGCTAATTTTAGCTCTAACACTGATGATCCACCTACAAATGTGAACTGACGTTCAAAAATAAAACATTTGAAAACGGACCATTTTCCACATTTCTGAAGCATGAAGTAATGGGGGGGTGTTATCTCTTTTGTCGAAAATCAGCCGTTTTTGCTCGAACATTAAATGCCTCCAAATGGTATTTAATTAACTTCCCGAGCCCCTGGAAGCATGAAAATCATTTTAAACATGCTAATTTTAGCTCTAACACTGATGATCCACCTACAAATGTGAACTGACGTTCAAAAATAAAACATTTGAAAACGGACCATTTTCCACATTTCTGAAGCATGACGTAATGGGGGGAAGTTATCTCTTTTGTCGAAAATCAGCCGTTTTTGCTCGAACATTAAATGCCTCCAAATGGTATTTAATTAACTTCCCGGGGTGAAGAAACCCTTTTTGAGAACTCAGAGTGAGTAAATTGGCCATTTTCATGCACTTTTAACCATTCCATAAATCTTGTGTTTTGGGCCCTTGGAAGCATGAAAATCACTTTAAACATGCTAATTTTAGCTCTAACACTGATGATCCACCTACAAATGTGAACTGACGTTCAAAAATAAAACATTTGAAAACGGACCATTTTCCACATTTCTGAAGCATGACGTAATGGGGGGGGTGTTATCTCTTTTGTCGAAAATCAGCCGTTTTTGCTCGAACATTAAATGCCTCCAAATGGTATTTAATTAGCTTCCCGGGGTGAAGAAACCCTTTTTGAGAACTCAGAGTGAGTAAATTGGCCATTTTCATGCACTTTTAACCATTCCATAAATCTTGTGTTTTGGGCCCCTGGAAGCATGAAAATCACTTTAAACATGCTAATTTTAGCTCTAACACTGATGATCCACCTACAAATGTGAACTGACGTTCAAAAATAAAACATTTGAAAACGGACCATTTTCCACATTTCTGAAGCATGACGTAATGGGGGGGTGTTATCGCTTTTGTCGAAAATCAGCCGTTTTTGCTCGAACATTAAATGCCTCCAAATGGTATTTATTTCACTTCCCGGGGTGAAGAAACCCTTTTTGAGAACTCAGAGTGAGTAAATTGGCCATTTTCATGCACTTTTAACCATTCCATTAATCTTGTGTTTTGGGCCCCTGGAAGCATGAAAATCACTTTAAACATCCTAATTTTAGCTCTAACACTGATGATCCACCTACAAATGTGAACTGACGTTCAAAAATAAAACATTTGAAAACGGACCATTTTCCACATTTCTGAAGCATGACGTAATGGGGGGGTGTTATCTCTTTTGTCGAAAATCAGCCGTTTTTGCTCGAACATTAAATGCCTCCAAATGGTATTTAATTACCTTCCCGAGCCCCTGGAAGCATGAAAATCACTTTAAACATGCTAATTTTAGCTCTAACACTGATGATCCACCTACAAATGTGAACTGACGTTCAAAAATAAAACATTTGAAAACGGACCATTTTCCACATTTCTGAAGCATGACGTAATGGGGGGGTGTTATCTCTTTTGTCGAAAATCAGCCGTTTTTGCTCGAACATTAAATGCCTCCAAATGGTATTTATTTCACTTCCCGGGGTGAAGAAACCCTTTTTGAGAACTCAGAGTGAGTAAATTGGCCATTTTCATGCACTTTTAACCATTCCATTAATCTTGTGTTTTGGGCCCCTGGAAGCATGAAAATCACTTTAAACATGCTAATTTTAGCTCTAACACTGATGATCCACCTACAAATGTGAACTGACGTTCAAAAATAAAACATTTGAAAACGGACCATTTTCCACATTTCTGAAGCATGACGTAATGGGGGGGTGTTATCTCTTTTGTCGAAAATCAGCCGTTTTTGCTCGAACATTAAATGCCTCCAAATGGTATTTAATTAACTTCCCGAGCCCCTGATAGCATGAAAATCACTTTAAACATGCTAATTTTAGCTCTAACACTGATGATCCACCTACAAATGTGAACTGACGTTCAAAAATAAAACATTTGAAAACGGACCATTTTCCACATTTCTGAAGCATGACGTAATGGGGGGGTGTTATCTCTTTTGTCGAAAATCAGCCGTTTTTGCTCGAACATTAAATGCCTCCAAATGGTATTTAATTAACTTCCCGAGCCCCTGGAAGCATGAAAATCACTTTAAACATGCTAATTTTAGCTCTAACACTGATGATCCACCTACAAATGTGAACTGACGTTCAAAAATAAAACATTTGAAAACGGACCATTTTCCACATTTCTGAAGCATGACGTAATGGGGGGGTGTTATCTCTTTTGTCGAAAATCAGCCGTTTTTGCTCGAACATTAAATGCCTCCAAATGGTATTTAATTAACTTCCCGAGCCCCTGGAAGCATGAAAATCACTTTAAACATGCTAATTTTAGCTCTAACACTGATGATCCACCTACAAATGTGAACTGACGTTCAAAAATAAAACATTTGAAAACGGACCATTTTCCACATTTCTGAAGCATGACGTAATGGGGAGGTGTTATCTCTTTTGTCGAAAATCAGCCGTTTTTGCTCGAACATTAAATGCCTCCAAATGGTATTTAATTAACTTCCCGGGGTGAAGAAACCCTTTTTGAGAACTCAGAGTGAGTAAATTGGCCATTTTCATGCACTTTTAACCATTCCATAAATCTTGTGTTTTGGGCCCCTGGAAGCATGAAAATCACTTTAAACATGCTAATTTTAGCTCTAACACTGATGATCCACCTACAAATGTGAACTGACGTTCAAAAATAAAACATTTGAAAACGGACCATTTTCCACATTTCTGAAGCATGACGTAATGGGGGGGTGTTATCTCTTTTGTCGAAAATCAGCCGTTTTTGCTCGAACATTAAATGCCTCCAAATGGTATTTATTTCACTTCCCGGGGTGAAGAAACCCTTTTTGAGAACTCAGAGTGAGTAAATTGGCCATTTTCATGCACTTTTAACCATTCCATAAATCTTATGTTTTGGGCCCCTGGAAGCATGAAAATCACTTTAAACATGCTAATTTTAGCTCTAACACTGATGATCCACCTACAAATGTGAACTGACGTTCAAAAATAAAACATTTGAAAACGGACCATTTTCCACATTTCTGAAGCATGACGTAATGGGGGGGTGTTATCTCTTTTGTCGAAAATCAGCCGTTTTTGCTCGAACATTAAATGCCTCCAAATGGTATTTAATTAACTTCCCGAGCCCCTGGAAGCATGAAAATCACTTTAAACATGCTAATTTTAGCTCTAACACTGATGATCCACCTACAATGTGAACTGACGTTCAAAAATAAAACATTTGAAAACGGACCATTTTCCACATTTCTGAAGCATGACGTAATGGGGGGGTGTTATCTCTTTTGTCGAAAATCAGCCGTTTTTGCTCGAACATTAAATGCCTCCAAATGGTATTTAATTAACTTCCCGGGGTGAAGAAACCCTTTTTGAGAACTCAGAGTGAGTAAATTGGCCATTTTCATGCACTTTTAACCATTCCATAAATCTTGTGTTTTGGGCCCCTGGAAGCATGAAAATCACTTTAAACATGCTAATTTTAGCTCTAACACTGATGATCCACCTACAAATGTGAACTGACGTTCAAAAATAAAACATTTGAAAACGGACCATTTTCCACATTTCTGAAGCATGACGTAATGGGGGGGTGTTATCTCTTTTGTCGAAAATCAGCCGTTTTTGCTCGAACATTAAATGCCTCCAAATGGTATTTAATTAACTTCCCGAGCCCCTGGAAGCATGAAAATCACTTTAAACATGCTAATTTTAGCTCTAACACTGATGATCCACCTACAAATGTGAACTGACGTTCAAAAATAAAACATTTGAAAACGGACCATTTTCCACATTTCTGAAGCATGACGTAATGGGGGGGTGTTATCTCTTTTGTCGAAAATCAGCCGTTTTTGCTCGAACATTAAATGCCTCCAAATGGTATTTATTTCACTTCCCGCGGTGAAGAAACCCTTTTTGAGAACTCAGAGTGAGTAAATTGGCCATTTTCATGCACTTTTAACCATTCCATTAATCTTGTGTTTTGGGCCCCTGGAAGCATGAAAATCACTTTAAACATGCTAATTTTAGCTCTAACACTGATGATCCACCTACAAATGTGAACTGACGTTCAAAAATAAAACATTTGAAAACTGACCATTTTCCACATTTCTGAAGCATGACGTAATGGGGGGGTGTTATCTCTTTTGTCGAAAATCAGCCGTTTTTGCGCGAACATTAAATGCCTCCAAATGGTATTTATTTCACTTCCCGAGCCCCTGGAAGCATGAAAATCACTTTAAACATGCTAATTTTAGCTCTAACACTGATGATCCACCTACAAATGTGAACTGACGTTCAAAAATAAAACATTTGAAAACGGACCATTTTCCACATTTCTGAAGCATGACGTAATGGGGGGGTGTTATCTCTTTTGTCGAAAATCAGCCGTTTTTGCTCGAACATTAAATGCCTCCAAATGGTATTTAATTAACTTCCCGAGCCCCTGGAAGCATGAAAATCACTTTAAACATGCTAATTTTAGCTCTAACACTGATGATCCACCTACAAATGTGAACTGACGTTCAAAAATAAAACATTTGAAAACGGACCATTTTCCACATTTCTGAAGCATGACGTAATGGGGGGGTGTTATCTCTTTTGTCGAAAATCAGCCGTTTTTGCTCGAACATTAAATGCCTCCAAATGGTATTTAATTAACTTCCCGAGCCCCTGGAAGCATGAAAATCACTTTAAACATGCTAATTTTAGCTCTAACACTGATGATCCACCTACAAATGTGAACTGACGTTCAAAAATAAAACATTTGAAAACGGACCATTTTCCACATTTCTGAAGCATGACGTAATGGGGGGGTGTTATCTCTTTTGTCGAAAATCAGCCGTTTTTGCTCGAACATTAAATGCCTCCAAATGGTATTTAATTAACTTCCCGGGGTGAAGAAACCCTTTTTGAGAACTCAGAGTGAGTAAATTGGCCATTTTCATGCACTTTTAACCATTCCATAAATCTTGTGTTTTGGGCCCCTGGAAGCATGAAAATCACTTTAAACATGCTAATTTTAGCTCTAACACTGATGATCCACCTACAAATGTGAACTGACGTTCAAAAATAAAACATTTGAAAACGGACCATTTTCCACATTTCTGAAGCATGACGTAATGGGGGGGTGTTATCTCTTTTGTCGAAAATCAGCCGTTTTTGCTCGAACATTAAATGCCTCCAAATGGTATTTAATTAACTTCCCGAGCCCCTGGAAGCATGAAAATCACTTTAAACATGCTAATTTTAGCTCTAACACTGATGATCCACCTACAAATGTGAACTGACGTTCAAAAATAAAACATTTGAAAACGGACCATTTTCCACATTTCTGAAGCATGACGTAATGGGGGGGTGTTATCTCTTTTGTCGAAAATCAGCCGTTTTTGCTCGAACATTAAATGCCTCCAAATGGTATTTATTTCACTTCCCGGGGTGAAGAAACCCTTTTTGAGAACTCAGAGTGAGTAAATTGGCCATTTTCATGCACTTTTAACCATTCCATTAATCTTGTGTTTTGGGCCCCTGGAAGCATGAAAATCACTTTAAACATGCTAATTTTAGCTCTAACACTGATGATCCACCTACAAATGTGAACTGACGTTCAAAAATAAAACATTTGAAAACGGACCATTTTCCACATTTCTGAAGCATGACGTAATGGGGGGGTGTTATCTCTTTTGTCGAAAATCAGCCGTTTTTGCTCGAACATTAAATGCCTCCAAATGGTATTTATTTCACTTCCCGAGCCCCTGGAAGCATGAAAATCACTTTAAACATGCTAATTTTAGCTCTAACACTGATGATCCACCTACAAATGTGAACTGACGTTCAAAAATAAAACATTTGAAAACGGACCATTTTCCACATTTCTGAAGCATGACGTAATGGGGGGGTGTTATCTCTTTTGTCGAAAATCAGCCGTTTTTGCTCGAACATTAAATGCCTCCAAATGGTATTTAATTAACTTCCCGAGCCCCTGGAAGCATGAAAATCACTTTAAACATGCTAATTTTAGCTCTAACACTGATGATCCACCTACAAATGTGAACTGACGTTCAAAAATAAAACATTTGAAAACGGACCATTTTCCACATTTCTGAAGCATGACGTAATGGGGGGGTGTTATCTCTTTTGTCGAAAATCAGCCGTTTTTGCTCGAACATTAAATGCCTCCAAATGGTATTTAATTAACTTCCCGGGGTGAAGAAACCCTTTTTGAGAACTCAGAGTGAGTAAATTGGCCATTTTCATGCACTTTTAACCATTCCATAAATCTTGTGTTTTGGGCCCCTGGAAGCATGAAAATCACTTTAAACATGCTAATTTTAGCTCTAACACTGATGATCCACCTACAAATGTGAACTGACGTTCAAAAATAAAACATTTGAAAACGGACCATTTTCCACATTTCTGAAGCATGACGTAATGGGGGGGTGTTATCTCTTTTGTCGAAAATCAGCCGTTTTTGCTCGAACATTAAATGCCTCCAAATGGTATTTAATTAACTTCCCGAGCCCCTGGAAGCATGAAAATCACTTTAAACATGCTAATTTTAGCTCTAACACTGATGATCCACCTACAAATGTGAACTGACGTTCAAAAATAAAACATTTGAAAACGGACCATTTTCCACATTTCTGAAGCATGACGTAATGGGGGGGTGTTATCTCTTTTGTCGAAAATCAGCCGTTTTTGCTCGAACATTAAATGCCTCCAAATGGTATTTAATTAACTTCCCGGGGTGAAGAAACCCTTTTTGAGAACTCAGAGTGAGTAAATTGGCCATTTTCATGCACTTTTAACCATTCCATAAATCTTGTGTTTTGGGCCCCTGGAAGCATGAAAATCACTTTAAACATGCTAATTTTAGCTCTAACACTGATGATCCACCTACAAATGTGAACTGACGTTCAAAAATAAAACATTTGAAAACGGACCATTTTCCACATTTCTGAAGCATGACGTAATGGGGGGGTGTTATCTCTTTTGTCGAAAATCAGCCGTTTTTGCTCGAACATTAAATGCCTCCAAATGGTATTTATTTCACTTCCCGCGGTGAAGAAACCCTTTTTGAGAACTCAGAGTGAGTAAATTGGCCATTTTCATGCACTTTTAACCATTCCATTAATCTTGTGTTTTGGGCCCCTGGAAGCATGAAAATCACTTTAAACATGCTAATTTTAGCTCTAACACTGATGATCCACCTACAAATGTGAACTGACGTTCAAAAATAAAACATTTGAAAACGGACCATTTTCCACATTTCTGAAGCATGACGTAATGGGGGGGTGTTATCTCTTTTGTCGAAAATCAGCCGTTTTTGCTCGAACATTAAATGCCTCCAAATGGTATTTATTTCACTTCCCGAGCCCCTGGAAGCATGAAAATCACTTTAAACATGCTAATTTTAGCTCTAACACTGATGATCCACCTACAAATGTGAACTGACGTTCAAAAATAAAACATTTGAAAACGGACCATTTTCCACATTTCTGAAGCATGACGTAATGGGGGGGTGTTATCTCTTTTGTCGAAAATCAGCCGTTTTTGCTCGAACATTAAATGCCTCCAAATGGTATTTAATTAACTTCCCGAGCCCCTGGAAGCATGAAAATCACTTTAAACATGCTAATTTTAGCTCTAACACTGATGATCCACCTACAAATGTGAACTGACGTTCAAAAATAAAACATTTGAAAACGGACCATTTTCCACATTTCTGAAGCATGACGTAATGGGGGGGTGTTATCTCTTTTGTCGAAAATCAGCCGTTTTTGCTCGAACATTAAATGCCTCCAAATGGTATTTAATTAACTTCCCGGGGTGAAGAAACCCTTTTTGAGAACTCAGAGTGAGTAAATTGGCCATTTTCATGCACTTTTAACCATTCCATAAATCTTGTGTTTTGGGCCCCTGGAAGCATGAAAATCACTTTAAACATGCTAATTTTAGCTCTAACACTGATGATCCACCTACAAATGTGAACTGACGTTCAAAAATAAAACATTTGAAAACGGACCATTTTCCACATTTCTGAAGCATGACGTAATGGGGGGGGTGTTATCTCTTTTGTCGAAAATCAGCCGTTTTTGCTCGAACATTAAATGCCTCCAAATGGTATTTAATTAACTTCCCGAGCCCCTGGAAGCATGAAAATCACTTTAAACATGCTAATTTTAGCTCTAACACTGATGATCCACCTACAAATGTGAACTGACGTTCAAAAATAAAACATTTGAAAACGGACCATTTTCCACATTTCTGAAGCATGACGTAATGGGGGGGTGTTATCTCTTTTGTCGAAAATCAGCCGTTTTTGCTCGAACATTAAATGCCTCCAAATGGTATTTATTTCACTTCCCGCGGTGAAGAAACCCTTTTTGAGAACTCAGAGTGAGTAAATTGGCCATTTTCATGCACTTTTAACCATTCCATTAATCTTGTGTTTTGGGCCCCTGGAAGCATGAAAATCACTTTAAACATGCTAATTTTAGCTCTAACACTGATGATCCACCTACAAATGTGAACTGACGTTCAAAAATAAAACATTTGAAAACTGACCATTTTCCACATTTCTGAAGCATGACGTAATGGGGGGGTGTTATCTCTTTTGTCGAAAATCAGCCGTTTTTGCGCGAACATTAAATGCCTCCAAATGGTATTTATTTCACTTCCCGAGCCCCTGGAAGCATGAAAATCACTTTAAACATGCTAATTTTAGCTCTAACACTGATGATCCACCTACAAATGTGAACTGACGTTCAAAAATAAAACATTTGAAAACGGACCATTTTCCACATTTCTGAAGCATGACGTAATGGGGGGGTGTTATCTCTTTTGTCGAAAATCAGCCGTTTTTGCTCGAACATTAAATGCCTCCAAATGGTATTTAATTAACTTCCCGAGCCCCTGGAAGCATGAAAATCACTTTAAACATGCTAATTTTAGCTCTAACACTGATGATCCACCTACAAATGTGAACTGACGTTCAAAAATAAAACATTTGAAAACGGACCATTTTCCACATTTCTGAAGCATGACGTAATGGGGGGGTGTTATCTCTTTTGTCGAAAATCAGCCGTTTTTGCTCGAACATTAAATGCCTCCAAATGGTATTTAATTAACTTCCCGGGGTGAAGAAACCCTTTTTGAGAACTCAGAGTGAGTAAATTGGCCATTTTCATGCACTTTTAACCATTCCATAAATCTTGTGTTTTGGGCCCCTGGAAGCATGAAAATCACTTTAAACATGCTAATTTTAGCTCTAACACTGATGATCCACCTACAAATGTGAACTGACGTTCAAAAATAAAACATTTGAAAACGGACCATTTTCCACATTTCTGAAGCATGACGTAATGGGGGGGGTGTTATCTCTTTTGTCGAAAATCAGCCGTTTTTGCTCGAACATTAAATGCCTCCAAATGGTATTTAATTAACTTCCCGAGCCCCTGGAAGCATGAAAATCACTTTAAACATGCTAATTTTAGCTCTAACACTGATGATCCACCTACAAATGTGAACTGACGTTCAAAAATAAAACATTTGAAAACGGACCATTTTCCACATTTCTGAAGCATGACGTAATGGGGGGGGTGTTATCTCTTTTGTCGAAAATCAGCCGTTTTTGCTCGAACATTAAATGCCTCCAAATGGTATTTATTTCACTTCCCGGGGTGAAGAAACCCTTTTTGAGAACTCAGAGTGAGTAAATTGGCCATTTTCATGCACTTTTAACCATTCCATTAATCTTGTGTTTTGGGCCCCTGGAAGCATGAAAATCACTTTAAACATGCTAATTTTAGCTCTAACACTGATGATCCACCTACAAATGTGAACTGACGTTCAAAAATAAAACATTTGAAAACGGACCATTTTCCACATTTCTGAAGCATGACGTAATGGGGGGGTGTTATCTCTTTTGTCGAAAATCAGCCGTTTTTGCTCGAACATTAAATGCCTCCAAATGGTATTTAATTAACTTCCCAAGCCCCTGGAAGCATGAAAATCACTTTAAACATGCTAATTTTAGCTCTAACACTGATGATCCACCTACAAATGTGAACTGACGTTCAAAAATAAAACATTTGAAAACGGACCATTTTCCACATTTCTGAAGCATGACGTAATGGGGGGGTGTTATCTCTTTTGTCGAAAATCAGCCGTTTTTGCTCGAACATTAAATGCCTCCAAATGGTATTTAATTAACTTCCCGGGGTGAAGAAACCCTTTTTGAGAACTCAGAGTGAGTAAATTGGCCATTTTCATGCACTTTTAACCATTCCATAAATCTTGTGTTTTGGGCCCCTGGAAGCATGAAAATCACTTTAAACATGCTAATTTTAGCTCTAACACTGATGATCCACCTACAAATGTGAACTGACGTTCAAAAATAAAACATTTGAAAACGGACCATTTTCCACATTTCTGAAGCATGACGTAATGGGGGGGTGTTATCTCTTTTGTCGAAAATCAGCCGTTTTTGCTCGAACATTAAATGCCTCCAAATGGTATTTATTTCACTTCCCGCGGTGAAGAAACCCTTTTTGAGAACTCAGAGTGAGTAAATTGGCCATTTTCATGCACTTTTAACCATTCCATTAATCTTGTGTTTTGGGCCCCTGGAAGCATGAAAATCACTTTAAACATGCTAATTTTAGCTCTAACACTGATGATCCACCTACAAATGTGAACTGACGTTCAAAAATAAAACATTTGAAAACTGACCATTTTCCACATTTCTGAAGCATGACGTAATGGGGGGGTGTTATCTCTTTTGTCGAAAATCAGCCGTTTTTGCGCGAACATTAAATGCCTCCAAATGGTATTTATTTCACTTCCCGAGCCCCTGGAAGCATGAAAATCACTTTAAACATGCTAATTTTAGCTCTAACACTGATGATCCACCTACAAATGTGAACTGACGTTCAAAAATAAAACATTTGAAAACGGACCATTTTCCACATTTCTGAAGCATGACGTAATGGGGGGGTGTTATCTCTTTTGTCGAAAATCAGCCGTTTTTGCTCGAACATTAAATGCCTCCAAATGGTATTTAATTAACTTCCCGAGCCCCTGGAAGCATGAAAATCACTTTAAACATGCTAATTTTAGCTCTAACACTGATGATCCACCTACAAATGTGAACTGACGTTCAAAAATAAAACATTTGAAAACGGACCATTTTCCACATTTCTGAAGCATGACGTAATGGGGGGGTGTTATCTCTTTTGTCGAAAATCAGCCGTTTTTGCTCGAACATTAAATGCCTCCAAATGGTATTTAATTAACTTCCCGAGCTCCTGGAAGCATGAAAATCACTTTAAACATGCTAATTTTAGCTCTAACACTGATGATCCACCTACAAATGTGAACTGACGTTCAAAAATAAAACATTTGAAAACGGACCATTTTCCACATTTCTGAAGCATGACGTAATGGGGGGGTGTTATCTCTTTTGTCGAAAATCAGCCGTTTTTGCTCGAACATTAAATGCCTCCAAATGGTATTTAATTAACTTCCCGGGGTGAAGAAACCCTTTTTGAGAACTCAGAGTGAGTAAATTGGCCATTTTCATGCACTTTTAACCATTCCATTAATCTTGTGTTTTGGGCCCCTGGAAGCATGAAAATCACTTTAAACATGCTAATTTTAGCTCTAACACTGATGATCCACCTACAAATGTGAATTGACGTTCAAAAATAAAACATTTGAAAACGGACCATTTTCCACATTTCTGAAGCATGACGTAATGGGGGGGTGTTATCTCTTTTGTCGAAAATCAGCCGTTTTTGCGCGAACATTAAATGCCTCCAAATGGTATTTATTTCACTTCCCGAGCCCCTGGAAGCATGAAAATCACTTTAAACATGCTAATTTTAGCTCTAACACTGATGATCCACCTACAAATGTGAACTGACGTTCAAAAATAAAACATTTGAAAACGGACCATTTTCCACATTTCTGAAGCATGACGTAATGGGGGGGTGTTATCTCTTTTGTCGAAAATCAGCCGTTTTTGCTCGAACATTAAATGCCTCCAAATGGTATTTAATTAACTTCCCGAGCCCCTGGAAGCATGAAAATCACTTTAAACATGCTAATTTTAGCTCTAACACTGATGATCCACCTACAAATGTGAACTGACGTTCAAAAATAAAACATTTGAAAACGGACCATTTTCCACATTTCTGAAGCATGACGTAATGGGGGGGTGTTATCTCTTTTGTCGAAAATCAGCCGTTTTTGCTCGAACATTAAATGCCTCCAAATGGTATTTAATTAACTTCCCGGGGTGAAGAAACCCTTTTTGAGAACTCAGAGTGAGTAAATTGGCCATTTTCATGCACTTTTAACCATTCCATAAATCTTGTGTTTTGGGCCCCTGGAAGCATGAAAATCACTTTAAACATGCTAATTTTAGCTCTAACACTGATGATCCACCTACAAATGTGAACTGACGTTCAAAAATAAAACATTTGAAAACGGACCATTTTCCACATTTCTGAAGCATGACGTAATGGGGGGGTGTTATCTCTTTTGTCGAAAATCAGCCGTTTTTGCTCGAACATTAAATGCCTCCAAATGGTATTTAATTAACTTCCCGAGCCCCTGGAAGCATGAAAATCACTTTAAACATGCTAATTTTAGCTCTAACACTGATGATCCACCTACAAATGTGAACTGACGTTCAAAAATAAAACATTTGAAAACTGACCATTTTCTACATTTCTGAAGCATGACGTAATGGGGGGGGTGTTATCTCTTTTGTCGAAAATCAGCCGTTTTTGCTCGAACATTAAATGCCTCCAAATGGTATTTAATTAACTTCCCGAGCCCCTGGAAGCATGAAAATCACTTTAAACATGCTAATTTTAGCTCTAACACTGATGATCCACCTACAAATGTGAACTGACGTTCAAAAATAAAACATTTGAAAACGGACCATTTTCCACATTTCTGAAGCATGACGTAATGGGGGGGTGTTATCTCTTTTGTCGAAAATCAGCCGTTTTTGCTCGAACATTAAATGCCTCCAAATGGTATTTATTTCACTTCCCGGGGTGAAGAAACCCTTTTTGAGAACTCAGAGTGAGTAAATTGGCCATTTTCATGCACTTTTAACCATTCCATTAATCTTGTGTTTTGGGCCCCTGGAAGCATGAAAATCACTTTAAACATGCTAATTTTAGCTCTAACACTGATGATCCACCTACAAATGTGAACTGACGTTCAAAAATAAAACATTTGAAAACGGACCATTTTCCACATTTCTGAAGCATGACGTAATGGGGGGTTGTTATCTCTTTTGTCGAAAATCAGCCGTTTTTGCTCGAACATTAAATGCCTCCAAATGGTATTTATTTCACTTCCCGAGCCCTTGGAAGCATGAAAATCACTTTAAACATGCTAATTTTAGCTCTAACACTGATGATCCACCTACAAATGTGAACTGACGTTCAAAAATAAAACATTTGAAAACGGACCATTTTCCACATTTCTGAAGCATGACGTAATGGGGGGGTGTTATCTCTTTTGTCGAAAATCAGCCGTTTTTGCTCGAACATTAAATGCCTCCAAATGGTATTTAATTAACTTCCCGAGCCCCTGGAAGCATGAAAATCACTTTAAACATGCTAATTTTAGCTCTAACACTGATGATCCACCTACAAATGTGAACTGACGTTCAAAAATAAAACATTTGAAAACGGACCATTTTCCACATTTCTGAAGCATGACGTAATGGGGGGGTGTTATCTCTTTTGTCGAAAATCAGCCGTTTTTGCTCGAACATTAAATGCCTCCAAATGGTATTTAATTAACTTCCCGAGCCCCTGGAAGCATGAAAATCACTTTAAACATGCTAATTTTAGCTCTAACACTGATGATCCACCTACAAATGTGAACTGACGTTCAAAAATAAAACATTTGAAAACGGACCATTTTCCACATTTCTGAAGCATGACGTAATGGGGAGGTGTTATCTCTTTTGTCGAAAATCAGCCGTTTTTGCTCGAACATTAAATGCCTCCAAATGGTATTTAATTAACTTCCCGGGGTGAAGAAACCCTTTTTGAGAACTCAGAGTGAGTAAATTGGCCATTTTCATGCACTTTTAACCATTCCATAAATCTTGTGTTTTGGGCCCCTGGAAGCATGAAAATCACTTTAAACATGCTAATTTTAGCTCTAACACTGATGATCCACCTACAAATGTGAACTGACGTTCAAAAATAAAACATTTGAAAACGGACCATTTTCCACATTTCTGAAGCATGACGTAATGGGGGGGTGTTATCTCTTTTGTCGAAAATCAGCCGTTTTTGCTCGAACATTAAATGCCTCCAAATGGTATTTATTTCACTTCCCGGGGTGAAGAAACCCTTTTTGAGAACTCAGAGTGAGTAAATTGGCCATTTTCATGCACTTTTAACCATTCCATAAATCTTATGTTTTGGGCCCCTGGAAGCATGAAAATCACTTTAAACATGCTAATTTTAGCTCTAACACTGATGATCCACCTACAAATGTGAACTGACGTTCAAAAATAAAACATTTGAAAACGGACCATTTTCCACATTTCTGAAGCATGACGTAATGGGGGGGTGTTATCTCTTTTGTCGAAAATCAGCCGTTTTTGCTCGAACATTAAATGCCTCCAAATGGTATTTAATTAACTTCCCGAGCCCCTGGAAGCATGAAAATCACTTTAAACATGCTAATTTTAGCTCTAACACTGATGATCCACCTACAAATGTGAACTGACGTTCAAAAATAAAACATTTGAAAACGGACCATTTTCCACATTTCTGAAGCATGACGTAATGGGGGGGTGTTATCTCTTTTGTCGAAAATCAGCCGTTTTTGCTCGAACATTAAATGCCTCCAAATGGTATTTAATTAACTTCCCGGGGTGAAGAAACCCTTTTTGAGAACTCAGAGTGAGTAAATTGGCCATTTTCATGCACTTTTAACCATTCCATAAATCTTGTGTTTTGGGCCCCTGGAAGCATGAAAATCACTTTAAACATGCTAATTTTAGCTCTAACACTGATGATCCACCTACAAATGTGAACTGACGTTCAAAAATAAAACATTTGAAAACGGACCATTTTCCACATTTCTGAAGCATGACGTAATGGGGGGGTGTTATCTCTTTTGTCGAAAATCAGCCGTTTTTGCTCGAACATTAAATGCCTCCAAATGGTATTTAATTAACTTCCCGAGCCCCTGGAAGCATGAAAATCACTTTAAACATGCTAATTTTAGCTCTAACACTGATGATCCACCTACAAATGTGAACTGACGTTCAAAAATAAAACATTTGAAAACGGACCATTTTCCACATTTCTGAAGCATGACGTAATGGGGGGGTGTTATCTCTTTTGTCGAAAATCAGCCGTTTTTGCTCGAACATTAAATGCCTCCAAATGGTATTTATTTCACTTCCCGCGGTGAAGAAACCCTTTTTGAGAACTCAGAGTGAGTAAATTGGCCATTTTCATGCACTTTTAACCATTCCATTAATCTTGTGTTTTGGGCCCCTGGAAGCATGAAAATCACTTTAAACATGCTAATTTTAGCTCTAACACTGATGATCCACCTACAAATGTGAACTGACGTTCAAAAATAAAACATTTGAAAACTGACCATTTTCCACATTTCTGAAGCATGACGTAATGGGGGGGTGTTATCTCTTTTGTCGAAAATCAGCCGTTTTTGCGCGAACATTAAATGCCTCCAAATGGTATTTATTTCACTTCCCGAGCCCCTGGAAGCATGAAAATCACTTTAAACATGCTAATTTTAGCTCTAACACTGATGATCCACCTACAAATGTGAACTGACGTTCAAAAATAAAACATTTGAAAACGGACCATTTTCCACATTTCTGAAGCATGACGTAATGGGGGGGTGTTATCTCTTTTGTCGAAAATCAGCCGTTTTTGCTCGAACATTAAATGCCTCCAAATGGTATTTAATTAACTTCCCGAGCCCCTGGAAGCATGAAAATCACTTTAAACATGCTAATTTTAGCTCTAACACTGATGATCCACCTACAAATGTGAACTGACGTTCAAAAATAAAACATTTGAAAACGGACCATTTTCCACATTTCTGAAGCATGACGTAATGGGGGGGTGTTATCTCTTTTGTCGAAAATCAGCCGTTTTTGCTCGAACATTAAATGCCTCCAAATGGTATTTAATTAACTTCCCGAGCCCCTGGAAGCATGAAAATCACTTTAAACATGCTAATTTTAGCTCTAACACTGATGATCCACCTACAAATGTGAACTGACGTTCAAAAATAAAACATTTGAAAACGGACCATTTTCCACATTTCTGAAGCATGACGTAATGGGGGGGTGTTATCTCTTTTGTCGAAAATCAGCCGTTTTTGCTCGAACATTAAATGCCTCCAAATGGTATTTAATTAACTTCCCGGGGTGAAGAAACCCTTTTTGAGAACTCAGAGTGAGTAAATTGGCCATTTTCATGCACTTTTAACCATTCCATAAATCTTGTGTTTTGGGCCCCTGGAAGCATGAAAATCACTTTAAACATGCTAATTTTAGCTCTAACACTGATGATCCACCTACAAATGTGAACTGACGTTCAAAAATAAAACATTTGAAAACGGACCATTTTCCACATTTCTGAAGCATGACGTAATGGGGGGGTGTTATCTCTTTTGTCGAAAATCAGCCGTTTTTGCTCGAACATTAAATGCCTCCAAATGGTATTTAATTAACTTCCCGAGCCCCTGGAAGCATGAAAATCACTTTAAACATGCTAATTTTAGCTCTAACACTGATGATCCACCTACAAATGTGAACTGACGTTCAAAAATAAAACATTTGAAAACGGACCATTTTCCACATTTCTGAAGCATGACGTAATGGGGGGGTGTTATCTCTTTTGTCGAAAATCAGCCGTTTTTGCTCGAACATTAAATGCCTCCAAATGGTATTTATTTCACTTCCCGGGGTGAAGAAACCCTTTTTGAGAACTCAGAGTGAGTAAATTGGCCATTTTCATGCACTTTTAACCATTCCATTAATCTTGTGTTTTGGGCCCCTGGAAGCATGAAAATCACTTTAAACATGCTAATTTTAGCTCTAACACTGATGATCCACCTACAAATGTGAACTGACGTTCAAAAATAAAACATTTGAAAACGGACCATTTTCCACATTTCTGAAGCATGACGTAATGGGGGGGTGTTATCTCTTTTGTCGAAAATCAGCCGTTTTTGCTCGAACATTAAATGCCTCCAAATGGTATTTATTTCACTTCCCGAGCCCCTGGAAGCATGAAAATCACTTTAAACATGCTAATTTTAGCTCTAACACTGATGATCCACCTACAAATGTGAACTGACGTTCAAAAATAAAACATTTGAAAACGGACCATTTTCCACATTTCTGAAGCATGACGTAATGGGGGGGTGTTATCTCTTTTGTCGAAAATCAGCCGTTTTTGCTCGAACATTAAATGCCTCCAAATGGTATTTAATTAACTTCCCGAGCCCCTGGAAGCATGAAAATCACTTTAAACATGCTAATTTTAGCTCTAACACTGATGATCCACCTACAAATGTGAACTGACGTTCAAAAATAAAACATTTGAAAACGGACCATTTTCCACATTTCTGAAGCATGACGTAATGGGGGGGTGTTATCTCTTTTGTCGAAAATCAGCCGTTTTTGCTCGAACATTAAATGCCTCCAAATGGTATTTAATTAACTTCCCGGGGTGAAGAAACCCTTTTTGAGAACTCAGAGTGAGTAAATTGGCCATTTTCATGCACTTTTAACCATTCCATAAATCTTGTGTTTTGGGCCCCTGGAAGCATGAAAATCACTTTAAACATGCTAATTTTAGCTCTAACACTGATGATCCACCTACAAATGTGAACTGACGTTCAAAAATAAAACATTTGAAAACGGACCATTTTCCACATTTCTGAAGCATGAGGGTGTTATCTCTTTTGTCGAAAATCAGCCGTTTTTGCTCGAACATTAAATGCCTCCAAATGGTATTTAATTAACTTCCCGAGCCCCTGGAAGCATGAAAATCACTTTAAACATGCTAATTTTAGCTCTAACACTGATGATCCACCTACAAATGTGAACTGACGTTCAAAAATAAAACATTTGAAAACGGACCATTTTCCACATTTCTGAAGCATGACGTAATGGGGGGGTGTTATCTCTTTTGTCGAAAATCAGCCGTTTTTGCTCGAACATTAAATGCCTCCAAATGGTATTTAATTAACTTCCCGGGGTGAAGAAACCCTTTTTGAGAACTCAGAGTGAGTAAATTGGCCATTTTCATGCACTTTTAACCATTCCATAAATCTTGTGTTTTGGGCCCCTGGAAGCATGAAAATCACTTTAAACATGCTAATTTTAGCTCTAACACTGATGATCCACCTACAAATGTGAACTGACGTTCAAAAATAAAACATTTGAAAACGGACCATTTTCCACATTTCTGAAGCATGACGTAATGGGGGGGTGTTATCTCTTTTGTCGAAAATCAGCCGTTTTTGCTCGAACATTAAATGCCTCCAAATGGTATTTATTTCACTTCCCGCGGTGAAGAAACCCTTTTTGAGAACTCAGAGTGAGTAAATTGGCCATTTTCATGCACTTTTAACCATTCCATTAATCTTGTGTTTTGGGCCCCTGGAAGCATGAAAATCACTTTAAACATGCTAATTTTAGCTCTAACACTGATGATCCACCTACAAATGTGAACTGACGTTCAAAAATAAAACATTTGAAAACGGACCATTTTCCACATTTCTGAAGCATGACGTAATGGGGGGGTGTTATCTCTTTTGTCGAAAATCAGCCGTTTTTGCTCGAACATTAAATGCCTCCAAATGGTATTTATTTCACTTCCCGAGCCCCTGGAAGCATGAAAATCACTTTAAACATGCTAATTTTAGCTCTAACACTGATGATCCACCTACAAATGTGAACTGACGTTCAAAAATAAAACATTTGAAAACGGACCATTTTCCACATTTCTGAAGCATGACGTAATGGGGGGGTGTTATCTCTTTTGTCGAAAATCAGCCGTTTTTGCTCGAACATTAAATGCCTCCAAATGGTATTTAATTAACTTCCCGAGCCCCTGGAAGCATGAAAATCACTTTAAACATGCTAATTTTAGCTCTAACACTGATGATCCACCTACAAATGTGAACTGACGTTCAAAAATAAAACATTTGAAAACGGACCATTTTCCACATTTCTGAAGCATGACGTAATGGGGGGGTGTTATCTCTTTTGTCGAAAATCAGCCGTTTTTGCTCGAACATTAAATGCCTCCAAATGGTATTTAATTAACTTCCCGGGGTGAAGAAACCCTTTTTGAGAACTCAGAGTGAGTAAATTGGCCATTTTCATGCACTTTTAACCATTCCATAAATCTTGTGTTTTGGGCCCCTGGAAGCATGAAAATCACTTTAAACATGCTAATTTTAGCTCTAACACTGATGATCCACCTACAAATGTGAACTGACGTTCAAAAATAAAACATTTGAAAACGGACCATTTTCCACATTTCTGAAGCATGACGTAATGGGGGGGGTGTTATCTCTTTTGTCGAAAATCAGCCGTTTTTGCTCGAACATTAAATGCCTCCAAATGGTATTTAATTAACTTCCCGAGCCCCTGGAAGCATGAAAATCACTTTAAACATGCTAATTTTAGCTCTAACACTGATGATCCACCTACAAATGTGAACTGACGTTCAAAAATAAAACATTTGAAAACGGACCATTTTCCACATTTCTGAAGCATGACGTAATGGGGGGGTGTTATCTCTTTTGTCGAAAATCAGCCGTTTTTGCTCGAACATTAAATGCCTCCAAATGGTATTTATTTCACTTCCCGCGGTGAAGAAACCCTTTTTGAGAACTCAGAGTGAGTAAATTGGCCATTTTCATGCACTTTTAACCATTCCATTAATCTTGTGTTTTGGGCCCCTGGAAGCATGAAAATCACTTTAAACATGCTAATTTTAGCTCTAACACTGATGATCCACCTACAAATGTGAACTGACGTTCAAAAATAAAACATTTGAAAACTGACCATTTTCCACATTTCTGAAGCATGACGTAATGGGGGGGTGTTATCTCTTTTGTCGAAAATCAGCCGTTTTTGCGCGAACATTAAATGCCTCCAAATGGTATTTATTTCACTTCCCGAGCCCCTGGAAGCATGAAAATCACTTTAAACATGCTAATTTTAGCTCTAACACTGATGATCCACCTACAAATGTGAACTGACGTTCAAAAATAAAACATTTGAAAACGGACCATTTTCCACATTTCTGAAGCATGACGTAATGGGGGGGTGTTATCTCTTTTGTCGAAAATCAGCCGTTTTTGCTCGAACATTAAATGCCTCCAAATGGTATTTAATTAACTTCCCGAGCCCCTGGAAGCATGAAAATCACTTTAAACATGCTAATTTTAGCTCTAACACTGATGATCCACCTACAAATGTGAACTGACGTTCAAAAATAAAACATTTGAAAACGGACCATTTTCCACATTTCTGAAGCATGACGTAATGGGGGGGTGTTATCTCTTTTGTCGAAAATCAGCCGTTTTTGCTCGAACATTAAATGCCTCCAAATGGTATTTAATTAACTTCCCGGGGTGAAGAAACCCTTTTTGAGAACTCAGAGTGAGTAAATTGGCCATTTTCATGCACTTTTAACCATTCCATAAATCTTGTGTTTTGGGCCCCTGGAAGCATGAAAATCACTTTAAACATGCTAATTTTAGCTCTAACACTGATGATCCACCTACAAATGTGAACTGACGTTCAAAAATAAAACATTTGAAAACGGACCATTTTCCACATTTCTGAAGCATGACGTAATGGGGGGGGTGTTATCTCTTTTGTCGAAAATCAGCCGTTTTTGCTCGAACATTAAATGCCTCCAAATGGTATTTAATTAACTTCCCGAGCCCCTGGAAGCATGAAAATCACTTTAAACATGCTAATTTTAGCTCTAACACTGATGATCCACCTACAAATGTGAACTGACGTTCAAAAATAAAACATTTGAAAACGGACCATTTTCCACATTTCTGAAGCATGACGTAATGGGGGGGGTGTTATCTCTTTTGTCGAAAATCAGCCGTTTTTGCTCGAACATTAAATGCCTCCAAATGGTATTTATTTCACTTCCCGGGGTGAAGAAACCCTTTTTGAGAACTCAGAGTGAGTAAATTGGCCATTTTCATGCACTTTTAACCATTCCATTAATCTTGTGTTTTGGGCCCCTGGAAGCATGAAAATCACTTTAAACATGCTAATTTTAGCTCTAACACTGATGATCCACCTACAAATGTGAACTGACGTTCAAAAATAAAACATTTGAAAACGGACCATTTTCCACATTTCTGAAGCATGACGTAATGGGGGGGTGTTATCTCTTTTGTCGAAAATCAGCCGTTTTTGCTCGAACATTAAATGCCTCCAAATGGTATTTAATTAACTTCCCAAGCCCCTGGAAGCATGAAAATCACTTTAAACATGCTAATTTTAGCTCTAACACTGATGATCCACCTACAAATGTGAACTGACGTTCAAAAATAAAACATTTGAAAACGGACCATTTTCCACATTTCTGAAGCATGACGTAATGGGGGGGTGTTATCTCTTTTGTCGAAAATCAGCCGTTTTTGCTCGAACATTAAATGCCTCCAAATGGTATTTAATTAACTTCCCGGGGTGAAGAAACCCTTTTTGAGAACTCAGAGTGAGTAAATTGGCCATTTTCATGCACTTTTAACCATTCCATAAATCTTGTGTTTTGGGCCCCTGGAAGCATGAAAATCACTTTAAACATGCTAATTTTAGCTCTAACACTGATGATCCACCTACAAATGTGAACTGACGTTCAAAAATAAAACATTTGAAAACGGACCATTTTCCACATTTCTGAAGCATGACGTAATGGGGGGGTGTTATCTCTTTTGTCGAAAATCAGCCGTTTTTGCTCGAACATTAAATGCCTCCAAATGGTATTTATTTCACTTCCCGCGGTGAAGAAACCCTTTTTGAGAACTCAGAGTGAGTAAATTGGCCATTTTCATGCACTTTTAACCATTCCATTAATCTTGTGTTTTGGGCCCCTGGAAGCATGAAAATCACTTTAAACATGCTAATTTTAGCTCTAACACTGATGATCCACCTACAAATGTGAACTGACGTTCAAAAATAAAACATTTGAAAACTGACCATTTTCCACATTTCTGAAGCATGACGTAATGGGGGGGTGTTATCTCTTTTGTCGAAAATCAGCCGTTTTTGCGCGAACATTAAATGCCTCCAAATGGTATTTATTTCACTTCCCGAGCCCCTGGAAGCATGAAAATCACTTTAAACATGCTAATTTTAGCTCTAACACTGATGATCCACCTACAAATGTGAACTGACGTTCAAAAATAAAACATTTGAAAACGGACCATTTTCCACATTTCTGAAGCATGACGTAATGGGGGGGTGTTATCTCTTTTGTCGAAAATCAGCCGTTTTTGCTCGAACATTAAATGCCTCCAAATGGTATTTAATTAACTTCCCGAGCCCCTGGAAGCATGAAAATCACTTTAAACATGCTAATTTTAGCTCTAACACTGATGATCCACCTACAAATGTGAACTGACGTTCAAAAATAAAACATTTGAAAACGGACCATTTTCCACATTTCTGAAGCATGACGTAATGGGGGGGTGTTATCTCTTTTGTCGAAAATCAGCCGTTTTTGCTCGAACATTAAATGCCTCCAAATGGTATTTAATTAACTTCCCGAGCCCCTGGAAGCATGAAAATCACTTTAAACATGCTAATTTTAGCTCTAACACTGATGATCCACCTACAAATGTGAACTGACGTTCAAAAATAAAACATTTGAAAACGGACCATTTTCCACATTTCTGAAGCATGACGTAATGGGGGGGTGTTATCTCTTTTGTCGAAAATCAGCCGTTTTTGCTCGAACATTAAATGCCTCCAAATGGTATTTAATTAACTTCCCGGGGTGAAGAAACCCTTTTTGAGAACTCAGAGTGAGTAAATTGGCCATTTTCATGCACTTTTAACCATTCCATAAATCTTGTGTTTTGGGCCCCTGGAAGCATGAAAATCACTTTAAACATGCTAATTTTAGCTCTAACACTGATGATCCACCTACAAATGTGAACTGACGTTCAAAAATAAAACATTTGAAAACGGACCATTTTCCACATTTCTGAAGCATGACGTAATGGGGGGGTGTTATCTCTTTTGTCGAAAATCAGCCGTTTTTGCTCGAACATTAAATGCCTCCAAATGGTATTTAATTAACTTCCCGAGCCCCTGGAAGCATGAAAATCACTTTAAACATGCTAATTTTAGCTCTAACACTGATGATCCACCTACAAATGTGAACTGACGTTCAAAAATAAAACATTTGAAAACGGACCATTTTCCACATTTCTGAAGCATGACGTAATGGGGGGGTGTTATCTCTTTTGTCGAAAATCAGCCGTTTTTGCTCGAACATTAAATGCCTCCAAATGGTATTTATTTCACTTCCCGGGGTGAAGAAACCCTTTTTGAGAACTCAGAGTGAGTAAATTGGCCATTTTCATGCACTTTTAACCATTCCATTAATCTTGTGTTTTGGGCCCCTGGAAGCATGAAAATCACTTTAAACATGCTAATTTTAGCTCTAACACTGATGATCCACCTACAAATGTGAACTGACGTTCAAAAATAAAACATTTGAAAACGGACCATTTTCCACATTTCTGAAGCATGACGTAATGGGGGGGTGTTATCTCTTTTGTCGAAAATCAGCCGTTTTTGCTCGAACATTAAATGCCTCCAAATGGTATTTATTTCACTTCCCGAGCCCCTGGAAGCATGAAAATCACTTTAAACATGCTAATTTTAGCTCTAACACTGATGATCCACCTACAAATGTGAACTGACGTTCAAAAATAAAACATTTGAAAACGGACCATTTTCCACATTTCTGAAGCATGACGTAATGGGGGGGTGTTATCTCTTTTGTCGAAAATCAGCCGTTTTTGCTCGAACATTAAATGCCTCCAAATGGTATTTAATTAACTTCCCGAGCCCCTGGAAGCATGAAAATCACTTTAAACATGCTAATTTTAGCTCTAACACTGATGATCCACCTACAAATGTGAACTGACGTTCAAAAATAAAACATTTGAAAACGGACCATTTTCCACATTTCTGAAGCATGACGTAATGGGGGGGTGTTATCTCTTTTGTCGAAAATCAGCCGTTTTTGCTCGAACATTAAATGCCTCCAAATGGTATTTAATTAACTTCCCGAGCCCCTGGAAGCATGAAAATCACTTTAAACATGCTAATTTTAGCTCTAACACTGATGATCCACCTACAAATGTGAACTGACGTTCAAAAATAAAACATTTGAAAACGGACCATTTTCCACATTTCTGAAGCATGACGTAATGGGGGGGTGTTATCTCTTTTGTCGAAAATCAGCCGTTTTTGCTCGAACATTAAATGCCTCCAAATGGTATTTAATTAACTTCCCGGGGTGAAGAAACCCTTTTTGAGAACTCAGAGTGAGTAAATTGGCCATTTTCATGCACTTTTAACCATTCCATAAATCTTGTGTTTTGGGCCCCTGGAAGCATGAAAATCACTTTAAACATGCTAATTTTAGCTCTAACACTGATGATCCACCTACAAATGTGAACTGACGTTCAAAAATAAAACATTTGAAAACGGACCATTTTCCACATTTCTGAAGCATGACGTAATGGGGGGGTGTTATCTCTTTTGTCGAAAATCAGCCGTTTTTGCTCGAACATTAAATGCCTCCAAATGGTATTTATTTCACTTCCCGCGGTGAAGAAACCCTTTTTGAGAACTCAGAGTGAGTAAATTGGCCATTTTCATGCACTTTTAACCATTCCATTAATCTTGTGTTTTGGGCCCCTGGAAGCATGAAAATCACTTTAAACATGCTAATTTTAGCTCTAACACTGATGATCCACCTACAAATGTGAACTGACGTTCAAAAATAAAACATTTGAAAACGGACCATTTTCCACATTTCTGAAGCATGACGTAATGGGGGGGTGTTATCTCTTTTGTCGAAAATCAGCCGTTTTTGCTCGAACATTAAATGCCTCCAAATGGTATTTATTTCACTTCCCGAGCCCCTGGAAGCATGAAAATCACTTTAAACATGCTAATTTTAGCTCTAACACTGATGATCCACCTACAAATGTGAACTGACGTTCAAAAATAAAACATTTGAAAACGGACCATTTTCCACATTTCTGAAGCATGACGTAATGGGGGGGTGTTATCTCTTTTGTCGAAAATCAGCCGTTTTTGCTCGAACATTAAATGCCTCCAAATGGTATTTAATTAACTTCCCGAGCCCCTGGAAGCATGAAAATCACTTTAAACATGCTAATTTTAGCTCTAACACTGATGATCCACCTACAAATGTGAACTGACGTTCAAAAATAAAACATTTGAAAACGGACCATTTTCCACATTTCTGAAGCATGACGTAATGGGGGGGTGTTATCTCTTTTGTCGAAAATCAGCCGTTTTTGCTCGAACATTAAATGCCTCCAAATGGTATTTAATTAACTTCCCGGGGTGAAGAAACCCTTTTTGAGAACTCAGAGTGAGTAAATTGGCCATTTTCATGCACTTTTAACCATTCCATAAATCTTGTGTTTTGGGCCCCTGGAAGCATGAAAATCACTTTAAACATGCTAATTTTAGCTCTAACACTGATGATCCACCTACAAATGTGAACTGACGTTCAAAAATAAAACATTTGAAAACGGACCATTTTCCACATTTCTGAAGCATGACGTAATGGGGGGGGTGTTATCTCTTTTGTCGAAAATCAGCCGTTTTTGCTCGAACATTAAATGCCTCCAAATGGTATTTAATTAACTTCCCGAGCCCCTGGAAGCATGAAAATCACTTTAAACATGCTAATTTTAGCTCTAACACTGATGATCCACCTACAAATGTGAACTGACGTTCAAAAATAAAACATTTGAAAACGGACCATTTTCCACATTTCTGAAGCATGACGTAATGGGGGGGTGTTATCTCTTTTGTCGAAAATCAGCCGTTTTTGCTCGAACATTAAATGCCTCCAAATGGTATTTATTTCACTTCCCGCGGTGAAGAAACCCTTTTTGAGAACTCAGAGTGAGTAAATTGGCCATTTTCATGCACTTTTAACCATTCCATTAATCTTGTGTTTTGGGCCCCTGGAAGCATGAAAATCACTTTAAACATGCTAATTTTAGCTCTAACACTGATGATCCACCTACAAATGTGAACTGACGTTCAAAAATAAAACATTTGAAAACTGACCATTTTCCACATTTCTGAAGCATGACGTAATGGGGGGGTGTTATCTCTTTTGTCGAAAATCAGCCGTTTTTGCGCGAACATTAAATGCCTCCAAATGGTATTTATTTCACTTCCCGAGCCCCTGGAAGCATGAAAATCACTTTAAACATGCTAATTTTAGCTCTAACACTGATGATCCACCTACAAATGTGAACTGACGTTCAAAAATAAAACATTTGAAAACGGACCATTTTCCACATTTCTGAAGCATGACGTAATGGGGGGGTGTTATCTCTTTTGTCGAAAATCAGCCGTTTTTGCTCGAACATTAAATGCCTCCAAATGGTATTTAATTAACTTCCCGAGCCCCTGGAAGCATGAAAATCACTTTAAACATGCTAATTTTAGCTCTAACACTGATGATCCACCTACAAATGTGAACTGACGTTCAAAAATAAAACATTTGAAAACGGACCATTTTCCACATTTCTGAAGCATGACGTAATGGGGGGGTGTTATCTCTTTTGTCGAAAATCAGCCGTTTTTGCTCGAACATTAAATGCCTCCAAATGGTATTTAATTAACTTCCCGGGGTGAAGAAACCCTTTTTGAGAACTCAGAGTGAGTAAATTGGCCATTTTCATGCACTTTTAACCATTCCATAAATCTTGTGTTTTGGGCCCCTGGAAGCATGAAAATCACTTTAAACATGCTAATTTTAGCTCTAACACTGATGATCCACCTACAAATGTGAACTGACGTTCAAAAATAAAACATTTGAAAACGGACCATTTTCCACATTTCTGAAGCATGACGTAATGGGGGGGGTGTTATCTCTTTTGTCGAAAATCAGCCGTTTTTGCTCGAACATTAAATGCCTCCAAAGGGTATTTAATTAACTTCCCGAGCCCCTGGAAGCATGAAAATCACTTTAAACATGCTAATTTTAGCTCTAACACTGATGATCCACCTACAAATGTGAACTGACGTTCAAAAATAAAACATTTGAAAACGGACCATTTTCCACATTTCTGAAGCATGACGTAATGGGGGGGGTGTTATCTCTTTTGTCGAAAATCAGCCGTTTTTGCTCGAACATTAAATGCCTCCAAATGGTATTTATTTCACTTCCCGGGGTGAAGAAACCCTTTTTGAGAACTCAGAGTGAGTAAATTGGCCATTTTCATGCACTTTTAACCATTCCATTAATCTTGTGTTTTGGGCCCCTGGAAGCATGAAAATCACTTTAAACATGCTAATTTTAGCTCTAACACTGATGATCCACCTACAAATGTGAACTGACGTTCAAAAATAAAACATTTGAAAACGGACCATTTTCCACATTTCTGAAGCATGACGTAATGGGGGGGTGTTATCTCTTTTGTCGAAAATCAGCCGTTTTTGCTCGAACATTAAATGCCTCCAAATGGTATTTAATTAACTTCCCAAGCCCCTGGAAGCATGAAAATCACTTTAAACATGCTAATTTTAGCTCTAACACTGATGATCCACCTACAAATGTGAACTGACGTTCAAAAATAAAACATTTGAAAACGGACCATTTTCCACATTTCTGAAGCATGACGTAATGGGGGGGTGTTATCTCTTTTGTCGAAAATCAGCCGTTTTTGCTCGAACATTAAATGCCTCCAAATGGTATTTAATTAACTTCCCGGGGTGAAGAAACCCTTTTTGAGAACTCAGAGTGAGTAAATTGGCCATTTTCATGCACTTTTAACCATTCCATAAATCTTGTGTTTTGGGCCCCTGGAAGCATGAAAATCACTTTAAACATGCTAATTTTAGCTCTAACACTGATGATCCACCTACAAATGTGAACTGACGTTCAAAAATAAAACATTTGAAAACGGACCATTTTCCACATTTCTGAAGCATGACGTAATGGGGGGGTGTTATCTCTTTTGTCGAAAATCAGCCGTTTTTGCTCGAACATTAAATGCCTCCAAATGGTATTTAATTAACTTCCCGAGCCCCTGGAAGCATGAAAATCACTTTAAACATGCTAATTTTAGCTCTAACACTGATGATCCACCTACAAATGTGAACTGACGTTCAAAAATAAAACATTTGAAAACGGACCATTTTCCACATTTCTGAAGCATGACGTAATGGGGGGGTGTTATCTCTTTTGTCGAAAATCAGCCGTTTTTGCTCGAACATTAAATGCCTCCAAATGGTATTTAATTAACTTCCCGGGGTGAAGAAACCCTTTTTGAGAACTCAGAGTGAGTAAATTGGCCATTTTCATGCACTTTTAACCATTCCATAAATCTTGTGTTTTGGGCCCCTGGAAGCATGAAAATCACTTTAAACATGCTAATTTTAGCTCTAACACTGATGATCCACCTACAAATGTGAACTGACGTTCAAAAATAAAACATTTGAAAACGGACCATTTTCCACATTTCTGAAGCATGACGTAATGGGGGGGTGTTATCTCTTTTGTCGAAAATCAGCCGTTTTTGCTTGAACATTAAATGCCTCCAAATGGTATTTAATTAACTTCCCGAGCCCCTGGAAGCATGAAAATCACTTTAAACATGCTAATTTTAGCTCTAACACTGATGATCCACCTACAAATGTGAACTGACGTTCAAAAATAAAACATTTGAAAACGGACCATTTTCCACATTTCTGAAGCATGACGTAATGGGGGGGTGTTATCTCTTTTGTCGAAAATCAGCCGTTTTTGCTCGAACATTAAATGCCTCCAAATGGTATTTAATTAACTTCCCGAGTCCCTGACAGCATGAAAATCACTTTAAACATGCTAATTTTAGCTCTAACACAGATGATCCACCTACAAATGTGAACTGACGTTCAAAAATAAAACATTTGAAAACGTACCATTTTCCACATTTCTGAAGCATGACGTAATGGGGGGGGTGTTATCTCTTTTGTCGAAAATCAGCCGTTTTTGCTCGAACATTAAATGCCTCCAAATGGTATTTAATTAACTTCCCGGGGTGAAGAAACCCTTTTTGAGAACTCAGAGTGAGTAAATTGGCCATTTTCATGCACTTTTAACCATTCCATAAATCTTGTGTTTTGGGCCCCTGGAAGCATGAAAATCACTTTAAACATGCTAATTTTAGCTCTAACACTGATGATCCACCTACAAATGTGAACTGACGTTCAAAAATAAAACATTTGAAAACGGACCATTTTCCACATTTCTGAAGCATGACGTAATGGGGGGGTGTTATCTCTTTTGTCGAAAATCAGCCGTTTTTGCTCGAACATTAAATGCCTCCAAATGGTATTTAATTAACTTCCCGGGGTGAAGAAACCCTTTTTGAGAACTCAGAGTGAGTAAATTGGCCATTTTCATGCACTTTTAACCATTCCATAAATCTTGTGTTTTGGGCCCCTGGAAGCATGAAAATCACTTTAAACATGCTAATTTTAGCTCTAACACTGATGATCCACCTACAAATGTGAACTGACGTTCAAAAATAAAACATTTGAAAACTGACCATTTTCCACATTTCTGAAGCATGACGTAATGGGGGGTGTTATCTCTTTTGTCGAAAATCAGCCGTTTTTGCTTGAACATTAAATGCCTCCAAATGGTATTTAATTAACTTCCCGAGCCCCTGGAAGCATGAAAATCACTTTAAACATGCTAATTTTAGCTCTAACACTGATGATCCACCTACAAATGTGAACTGACGTTCAAAAATAAAACATTTGAAAACGGACCATTTTCCACATTTCTGAAGCATGACGTAATGGGGGGGTGTTATCTCTTTTGTCGAAAATCAGCCGTTTTTGCTCGAACATTAAATGCCTCCAAATGGTATTTAATTAACTTCCCGGGGTGAAGAAACCCTTTTTGAGAACTCAGAGTGAGTAAATTGGCCATTTTCATGCACTTTTAACCATTCCATAAATCTTGTGTTTTGGGCCCCTGGAAGCATGAAAATCACTTTAAACATGCTAATTTTAGCTCTAACACTGATGATCCACCTACAAATGTGAACTGACGTTCAAAAATAAAACATTTGAAAACGGACCATTTTCCACATTTCTGAAGCATGACGTAATGGGGGGGTGTTATCTCTTTTGTCGAAAATCAGCCGTTTTTGCTCGAACATTAAATGCCTCCAAATGGTATTTAATTAACTTCCCGGGGTGAAGAAACCCTTTTTGAGAACTCAGAGTGAGTAAATTGGCCATTTTCATGCACTTTTAACCATTCCATAAATCTTGTGTTTTGGGCCCCTGGAAGCATGAAAATCACTTTAAACATGCTAATTTTAGCTCTAACACTGATGATCCACCTACAAATGTGAACTGACGTTCAAAAATAAAACATTTGAAAACGGACCATTTTCCACATTTCTGAAGCATGACGTAATGGGGGGGTGTTATCTCTTTTGTCGAAAATCAGCCGTTTTTGCTCGAACATTAAATGCCTCCAAATGGTATTTAATTAACTTCCCGAGCCCCTGGAAGCATGAAAATCACTTTAAACATGCTAATTTTAGCTCTAACACTGATGATCCACCTACAAATGTGAACTGACGTTCAAAAATAAAACATTTGAAAACGGACCATTTTCCACATTTCTGAAGCATGACGTAATGGGGGGGTGTTATCTCTTTTGTCGAAAATCAGCCGTTTTTGCTCGAACATTAAATGCCTCCAAATGGTATTTAATTAACTTCCCGGGGTGAAGAAACCCTTTTTGAGAACTCAGAGTGAGTAAATTGGCCATTTTCATGCACTTTTAACCATTCCATAAATCTTGTGTTTTGGGCCCCTGGAAGCATGAAAATCACTTTAAACATGCTAATTTTAGCTCTAACACTGATGATCCACCTACAAATGTGAACTGACGTTCAAAAATAAAACATTTGAAAACGGACCATTTTCCACATTTCTGAAGCATGACGTAATGGGGGGGTGTTATCTCTTTTGTCGAAAATCAGCCGTTTTTGCTTGAACATTAAATGCCTCCAAATGGTATTTAATTAACTTCCCGAGCCCCTGGAAGCATGAAAATCACTTTAAACATGCTAATTTTAGCTCTAACACTGATGATCCACCTACAAATGTGAACTGACGTTCAAAAATAAAACATTTGAAAACGGACCATTTTCCACATTTCTGATGCATGACGTAATGGGGGGGTGTTATCTCTTTTGTCGAAAATCAGCCGTTTTTGCTCGAACATTAAATGCCTCCAAATGGTATTTAATTAACTTCCCGAGTCCCTGACAGCATGAAAATCACTTTAAACATGCTAATTTTAGCTCTAACACAGATGATCCACCTACAAATGTGAACTGACGTTCAAAAATAAAACATTTGAAAACGTACCATTTTCCACATTTCTGAAGCATGACGTAATGGGGGGGGTGTTATCTCTTTTGTCGAAAATCAGCCGTTTTTGCTCGAACATTAAATGCCTCCAAATGGTATTTAATTAACTTCCCGAGCCCCTGGAAGCATGAAAATCACTTTAAACATGCTAATTTTAGCTCTAACACTGATGATCCACCTACAAATGTGAACTGACGTTCAAAAATAAAACATTTGAAAACGGACCATTTTCCACATTTCTGAAGCATGACGTAATGGGGGGGTGTTATCTCTTTTGTCGAAAATCAGCCGTTTTTGCTCGAACATTAAATGCCTCCAAATGGTATTTAATTAACTTCCCGGGTGAAGAAACCCTTTTTGAGAACTCAGAGTGAGTAAATTGGCCATTTTCATGCACTTTTAACCATTCCATAAATCTTGTGTTTTGGGCCCCTGGAAGCATGAAAATCACTTTAAACATGCTAATTTTAGCTCTAACACTGATGATCCACCTACAAATGTGAACTGACGTTCAAAAATAAAACATTTGAAAACGGACCATTTTCCACATTTCTGAAGCATGACGTAATGGGGGGGTGTTATCTCTTTTGTCGAAAATCAGCCGTTTTTGCTCGAACATTAAATGCCTCCAAATGGTATTTAATTAACTTCCCGGGGTGAAGAAACCCTTTTTGAGAACTCAGAGTGAGTAAATTGGCCATTTTCATGCACTTTTAACCATTCCATAAATCTTGTGTTTTGGGCCCCTGGAAGCATGAAAATCACTTTAAACATGCTAATTTTAGCTCTAACACTGATGATCCACCTACAAATGTGAACTGACGTTCAAAAATAAAACATTTGAAAACTGACCATTTTCCACATTTCTGAAGCATGACGTAATGGGGGGTGTTATCTCTTTTGTCGAAAATCAGCCGTTTTTGCTTGAACATTAAATGCCTCCAAATGGTATTTAATTAACTTCCCGAGCCCCTGGAAGCATGAAAATCACTTTAAACATGCTAATTTTAGCTCTAACACTGATGATCCACCTACAAATGTGAACTGACGTTCAAAAATAAAACATTTGAAAACGGACCATTTTCCACATTTCTGAAGCATGACGTAATGGGGGGGTGTTATCTCTTTTGTCGAAAATCAGCCGTTTTTGCTCGAACATTAAATGCCTCCAAATGGTATTTAATTAACTTCCCGGGGTGAAGAAACCCTTTTTGAGAACTCAGAGTGAGTAAATTGGCCATTTTCATGCACTTTTAACCATTCCATAAATCTTGTGTTTTGGGCCCCTGGAAGCATGAAAATCACTTTAAACATGCTAATTTTAGCTCTAACACTGATGATCCACCTACAAATGTGAACTGACGTTCAAAAATAAAACATTTGAAAACTGACCATTTTCCACATTTCTGAAGCATGACGTAATGGGGGGGTGTTATCTCTTTTGTCGAAAATCAGCCGTTTTTGCTTGAACATTAAATGCCTCCAAATGGTATTTAATTAACTTCCCGAGCCCCTGGAAGCATGAAAATCACTTTAAACATGCTAATTTTAGCTCTAACACTGATGATCCACCTACAAATGTGAACTGACGTTCAAAAATAAAACATTTGAAAACGGACCATTTTCCACATTTCTGAAGCATGACGTAATGGGGGGGTGTTATCTCTTTTGTCGAAAATCAGCCGTTTTTGCTCGAACATTAAATGCCTCCAAATGGTATTTAATTAACTTCCCGAGTCCCTGGAAGCATGAAAATCACTTTAAACATGCTAATTTTAGCTCTAACACAGATGATCCACCTACAAATGTGAACTGACGTTCAAAAATAAAACATTTGAAAACGTACCATTTTCCACATTTCTGAAGCATGACGTAATGGGGGGGTGTTATCTCTTTTGTCGAAAATCAGCCGTTTTTGCTCGAACATTAAATGCCTCCAAATGGTATTTATTTCACTTCCCGAGCCCCTGGAAGCATGAAAATCACTTAAAACATGCTAATTTTAGCTCTAACACTGATGATCCACCTACAAATGTGAACTGACGTTCAAAAATAAAACATTTGAAAACGGACCATTTTCCACATTTCTGAAGCATGACGTAATGGGGGGGTGTTATCTCTTTTGTCGAAAATCAGCCGTTTTTGCTCGAACATTAAATGCCTCCAAATGGTATTTAATTAACTTCCCGGGGTGAAGAAACCCTTTTTGAGAACTCAGAGTGAGTAAATTGGCCATTTTCATGCACTTTTAACCATTCCATAAATCTTGTGTTTTGGGCCCCTGGAAGCATGAAAATCACTTTAAACATGCTAATTTTAGCTCTAACACTGATGATCCACCTACAAATGTGAACTGACGTTCAAAAATAAAACATTTGAAAACGGACCATTTTCCACATTTCTGAAGCATGACGTAATGGGGGGGTGTTATCTCTTTTGTCGAAAATCAGCCATTTTTGCTCGAACATTAAATGCCTCCAAATGGTATTTAATTAACTTCCCGAGCCCCTGGAAGCATGAAAATCACTTTAAACATGCTAATTTTAGCTCTAACACTGATGATCCACCTACAAATGTGAACTGACGTTCAAAAATAAAACATTTGAAAACGGACCATTTTCCACATTTCTGAAGCATGACGTAATGGGGGGGTGTTATCTCTTTTGTCGAAAATCAGCCGTTTTTGCTCGAACATTAAATGCCTCCAAATGGTATTTATTTCACTTCCCGAGCCCCTGGAAGCATGAAAATCACTTTAAACATGCTAATTTTAGCTCTAACACTGATGATCCACCTACAAATGTGAACTGACGTTCAAAAATAAAACATTTGAAAACGGACCATTTTCCACATTTCTGAAGCATGACGTAATGGGGGGGGTGTTATCTCTTTTGTCGAAAATCAGCCGTTTTTGCTCGAACATTAAATGCCTCCAAATGGTATTTATTTCACTTCCCGAGCCCCTGGAAGCATGAAAATCACTTTAAACATGCTAATTTTAGCTCTAACACTGATGATCCACCTACAAATGTGAACTGACGTTCAAAAATAAAACATTTGAAAACGGACCATTTTCCACATTTCTGAAGCATGACGTAATGGGGGGGTGTTATCTCTTTTGTCGAAAATCAGCCGTTTTTGCTCGAACATTAAATGCCTCCAAATGGTATTTAATTAACTTCCCGAGCCCCTGGAAGCATGAAAATCACTTTAAACATGCTAATTTTAGCTCTAACACTGATGATCCACCTACAAATGTGAACTGACGTTCAAAAATAAAACATTTGAAAACGGACCATTTTCCACATTTCTGAAGCATGACGTAATGGGGGGGTGTTATCTCTTTTGTCGAAAATCAGCCGTTTTTGCTCGAACATTAAATGCCTCCAAATGGTATTTAATTAACTTCCCAAGCCCCTGGAAGCATGAAAATCACTTTAAACATGCTAATTTTAGCTCTAACACTGATGATCCACCTACAAATGTGAACTGACGTTCAAAAATAAAACATTTGAAAACGGACCATTTTCCAGATTTCTGAAGCATGACGTAATGGGGGGGGTGTTATCTCTTTTGTCGAAAATCAGCCGTTTTTGCTCGAACATTAAATGCCTCCAAATGGTATTTAATTAACTTCCCGGGGTGAAGAAACCCTTTTTGAGAACTCAGAGTGAGTAAATTGGCCATTTTCATGCACTTTTAACCATTCCATAAATCTTGTGTTTTGGGCGCCTGGAAGCATGAAAATCACTTTAAACATGCTAATTTTAGCTCTAACACTGATGATCCACCTACAAATGTGAACTGACGTTCAAAAATAAAACATTTGAAAACGGACCATTTTCCACATTTCTGAAGCATGACGTAATGGGGGGGTGTTATCTCTTTTGTCGAAAATCAGCCGTTTTTGCTCGAACATTAAATGCCTCCAAATGGTATTTAATTAACTTCCCGAGCCCCTGGAAGCATGAAAATCACTTTAAACATGCTAATTTTAGCTCTAACACTGATGATCCACCTACAAATGTGAACTGACGTTCAAAAATAAAACATTTGAAAACGGACCATTTTCCACATTTCTGAAGCATGACGTAATGGGGGGGTGTTATCTCTTTTGTCGAAAATCAGCCGTTTTTGCTCGAACATTAAATGCCTCCAAATGGTATTTAATTAACTTCCCAAGCCCCTGGAAGCATGAAAATCACTTTAAACATGCTAATTTTAGCTCTAACACTGATGATCCACCTACAAATGTGAACTGACGTTCAAAAATAAAACATTTGAAAACGGACCATTTTCCACATTTCTGAAGCATGACGTAATGGGGGGGTGTTATCTCTTTTGTCGAAAATCAGCCGTTTTTGCTCGAACATTAAATGCCTCCAAATGGTATTTAATTAACTTCCCGGGGTGAAGAAACCCTTTTTGAGAACTCAGAGTGAGTAAATTGGCCATTTTCATGCACTTTTAACCATTCCATAAATCTTGTGTTTTGGGCCCCTGGAAGCATGAAAATCACTTTAAACATGCTAATTTTAGCTCTAACACTGATGATCCACCTACAAATGTGAACTGACGTTCAAAAATAAAACATTTGAAAACGGACCATTTTCCACATTTCTGAAGCATGACGTAATGGGGGGGTGTTATCTCTTTTGTCGAAAATCAGCCGTTTTTGCTCGAACATTAAATGCCTCCAAATGGTATTTAATTAACTTCCCGGGGTGAAGAAACCCTTTTTGAGAACTCAGAGTGAGTAAATTGGCCATTTTCATGCACTTTTAACCATTCCATAAATCTTGTGTTTTGGGCCCCTGGAAGCATGAAAATCACTTTAAACATGCTAATTTTTAGCTCTAACACTGATGATCCACCTACAAATGTGAACTGACGTTCAAAAATAAAACATTTGAAAACGGACCATTTTCCACATTTCTGAAGCATGACGTAATGGGGGGGTGTTATCTCTTTTGTCGAAAATCAGCCGTTTTTGCTCGAACATTAAATGCCTCCAAATGGTATTTAATTAACTTCCCGAGCCCCTGGAAGCATGAAAATCACTTTAAACATGCTAATTTTAGCTCTAACACTGATGATCCACCTACAAATGTGAACTGACGTTCAAAAATAAAACATTTGAAAACGGACCATTTTCCACATTTCTGAAGCATGACGTAATGGGGGGGTGTTATCTCTTTTGTCGAAAATCAGCCGTTTTTGCTCGAACATTAAATGCCTCCAAATGGTATTTAATTAACTTCCCAGGGTGAAGAAACCCTTTTTGAGAACTCAGAGTGAGTAAATTGGCCATTTTCATGCACTTTTAACCATTCCATAAATCTTGTGTTTTGGGCCCCTGGAAGCATGAAAATCACTTTAAACATGCTAATTTTAGCTCTAACACTGATGATCCACCTACAAATGTGAACTGACGTTCAAAAATAAAACATTTGAAAACGGACCATTTTCCACATTTCTGAAGCATGACGTAATGGGGGGGTGTTATCTCTTTTGTCGAAAATAAGCCGTTTTTGCTCGAACATTAAATGCCTCCAAATGGTATTTAATTAACTTCCCGAGCCCCTGGAAGCATGAAAATCACTTTAAACATGCTAATTTTAGCTCTAACACTGATGATCCACCTACAAATGTGAACTGACGTTCAAAAATAAAACATTTGAAAAAGGACCATTTTCCACATTTCTGAAGCATGACGTAATGGGGGGGTGTTATCTCTTTTGTCGAAAATCAGCCGTTTTTGCTCGAACATTAAATGCCTCCAAATGGTATTTATTTCACTTCCCGAGCCCCTGGAAGCATGAAAATCACTTTAAACATGCTAATTTTAGCTCTAACACTGATGATCCACCTACAAATGTGAACTGACGTTCAAAAATAAAACATTTGAAAACGGACCATTTTCCACATTTCTGAAGCATGACGTAATGGGGGGGGTGTTATCTCTTTTGTCGAAAATCAGCCGTTTTTGCTCGAACATTAAATGCCTCCAAATGGTATTTATTTCACTTCCCGAGCCCCTGGAAGCATGAAAATCACTTTAAACATGCTAATTTTAGCTCTAACACTGATGATCCACCTACAAATGTGAACTGACGTTCAAAAATAAAACATTTGAAAACGGACCATTTTCCACATTTCTGAAGCATGACGTAATGGGGGGGTGTTATCTCTTTTGTCGAAAATCAGCCGTTTTTGCTCGAACATTAAATGCCTCCAAATGGTATTTAATTAACTTCCCGAGCCCCTGGAAGCATGAAAATCACTTTAAACATGCTAATTTTAGCTCTAACACTGATGATCCACCTACAAATGTGAACTGACGTTCAAAAATAAAACATTTGAAAACGGACCATTTTCCACATTTCTGAAGCATGACGTAATGGGGGGGTGTTATCTCTTTTGTCGAAAATCAGCCGTTTTTGCTCGAACATTAAATGCCTCCAAATGGTATTTAATTAACTTCCCGGGGTGAAGAAACCCTTTTTGAGAACTCAGAGTGAGTAAATTGGCCATTTTCATGCACTTTTAACCATTCCATAAATCTTGTGTTTTGGGCCCCTGGAAGCATGAAAATCACTTTAAACATGCTAATTTTAGCTCTAACACTGATGATCCACCTACAAATGTGAACTGACGTTCAAAAATAAAACATTTGAAAACGGACCATTTTCCACATTTCTGAAGCATGACGTAATGGGGGGGTGTTATCTCTTTTGTCGAAAATCAGCCGTTTTTGCTCGAACATTAAATGCCTCCAAATGGTATTTAATTAACTTCCCGGGGTGAAGAAACCCTTTTTGAGAACTCAGAGTGAGTAAATTGGCCATTTTCATGCACTTTTAACCATTCCATAAATCTTGTGTTTTGGGCCCCTGGAAGCATGAAAATCACTTTAAACATGCTAATTTTAGCTCTAACACTGATGATCCACCTACAAATGTGAACTGACGTTCAAAAATAAAACATTTGAAAACGGACCATTTTCCACATTTCTGAAGCATGACGTAATGGGGGGGTGTTATCTCTTTTGTCGAAAATCAGCCGTTTTTGCTCGAACATTAAATGCCTCCAAATGGTATTTAATTAACTTCCCGAGCCCCTGGAAGCATGAAAATCACTTTAAACATGCTAATTTTAGCTCTAACACTGATGATCCACCTACAAATGTGAACTGACGTTCAAAAATAAAACATTTGAAAACGGACCATTTTCCACATTTCTGAAGCATGACGTAATGGGGGGGTGTTATCTCTTTTGTCGAAAATCAGCCGTTTTTGCTCGAACATTAAATGCCTCCAAATGGTATTTAATTAACTTCCCGGGGTGAAGAAACCCTTTTTGAGAACTCAGAGTGAGTAAATTGGCCATTTTCATGCACTTTTAACCATTCCATAAATCTTGTGTTTTGGGCCCCTGGAAGCATGAAAATCACTTTAAACATGCTAATTTTAGCTCTAACACTGATGATCCACCTACAAATGTGAACTGACGTTCAAAAATAAAACATTTGAAAACGGACCATTTTCCACATTTCTGAAGCATGACGTAATGGGGGGTGTTATCTCTTTTGTCGAAAATCAGCCGTTTTTGCTCGAACATTAAATGCCTTCAAATGGTATTTAATTAACTTCCCGAGCCCCTGGAAGCATGAAAATCACTTTAAACATGCTAATTTTAGCTCTAACACTGATGATCCACCTACAAATGTGAACTGACGTTCAAAAATAAAACATTTGAAAACGGACCATTTTCCACATTTCTGAAGCATGACGTAATGGGGGGGTGTTATCTCTTTTGTCGAAAATCAGCCGTTTTTGCTCGAACATTAAATGCCTCCAAATGGTATTTAATTAACTTCCCGGGGTGAAGAAACCCTTTTTGAGAACTCAGAGTGAGTAAATTGGCCATTTTCATGCACTTTTAACCATTCCATAAATCTTGTGTTTTGGGCCCCTGGAAGCATGAAAATCACTTTAAACATGCTAATTTTAGCTCTAACACTGATGATCCACCTACAAATTTGAACTGACGTTCAAAAATAAAACATTTGAAAACGGACCATTTTCCACATTTCTGAAGCATGACGTAATGGGGGGGTGTTATCTCTTTTGTCGAAAATCAGCCGTTTTTGCTCGAACATTAAATGCCTCCAAATGGTATTTAATTAACTTCCCGAGCCCCTGGAAGCATGAAAATCACTTTAAACATGCTAATTTTAGCTCTAACACTGATGATCCACCTACAAATGTGAACTGACGTTCAAAAATAAAACATTTGAAAACGGACCATTTTCCACATTTCTGAAGCATGACCTAATGGGGGGGTGTTATCTCTTTTGTCGAAAATCAGCCGTTTTTGCTCGAACATTAAATGCCTCCAAATGGTATTTAATTAACTTCCCGAGCCCCTGGAAGCATGAAAATCACTTTAAACATGCTAATTTTAGCTCTAACACTGATGATCCACCTACAAATGTGAACTGACGTTCAAAAATAAAACATTTGAAAACGGACCATTTTCCACATTTCTGAAGCATGACGTAATGGGGGGGTGTTATCTCTTTTGTCGAAAATCAGCCGTTTTTGCTCGAACATTAAATGCCTCCAAATGGTATTTAATTAACTTCCCGCGTCCCTGGAAGCATGAAAATCACTTTAAACATGCTAATTTTAGCTCTAACACTGATGATCCACCTACAAATGTGAACTGACGTTCAAAAATAAAACATTTGAAAACGGACCATTTTCCACATTTCTGAAGCATGACGTAATGGGGGGGTGTTATCTCTTTTGTCGAAAATCAGCCGTTTTTGCTCGAACATTAAATGCCTCCAAATGGTATTTAATTAACTTCCCAGGGTGAAGAAACCCTTTTTGAGAACTCAGAGTGAGTAAATTGGCCATTTTCATGCACTTTTAACCATTCCATAAATCTTGTGTTTTGGGCCCCTGGAAGCATGAAAATCACTTTAAACATGCTAATTTTAGCTCTAACACTGATGCTCCACCTACAAATGTGAACTGACGTTCAAAAATAAAACATTTGAAAACGGACCATTTTCCACATTTCTGAAGCATGACGTAATGGGGGGGTGTTATCTCTTTTGTCGAAAATCAGCCGTTTTTGCTCGAACATTAAATGCCTCCAAATGGTATTTATTTCACTTCCCGAGCCCCTGGAAGCATGAAAATCACTTTAAACATGCTAATTTTAGCTCTAACACTGATGATCCACCTACAAATGTGAACTGACGTTCAAAAATAAAACATTTGAAAACGGACCATTTTCCACATTTCTGAAGCATGACGTAATGGGGGGGTGTTATCTCTTTTGTCGAAAATCAGCCGTTTTTGCTCGAACATTAAATGCCTCCAAATGGTATTTAATTAACTTCCCGGGGTGAAGAAACCCTTTTTGAGAACTCAGAGTGAGTAAATTGGCCATTTTCATGCACTTTTAACCATTCCATAAATCTTGTGTTTTGGGCCCCTGGAAGCATGAAAATCACTTTAAACATGCTAATTTTAGCTCTAACACTGATGATCCACCTACAAATGTGAACTGACGTTCAAAAATAAAACATTTGAAAACGGACCATTTTCCACATTTCTGAAGCATGACGTAATGGGGGGGTGTTATCTCTTTTGTCGAAAATCAGCCGTTTTTGCTCGAACATTAAATGCCACCAAATGGTATTTATTTCACTTCCCGGGGTGAAGAAACCCTTTTTGAGAACTCAGAGTGAGTAAATTGGCCATTTTCGTGCACTTTTAACCATTCCATAAATCTTGTGTTTTGGGCCCCTGGAAGCATGAAAATCACTTTAAACATGCTAATTTTAGCTCTAACACTCATGATCCACCTACAAATGTGAACTGACGTTCAAAAATAAAACATTTGAAAACGGACCATTTTCCACATTTCTGAAGCATGACGTAATGGGGGGGTGTTATCTCTTTTGTCGAAAATCAGCCGTTTTTGCTCGAACATTAAATGCCTCCAAATGGTATTTAATTAACTTCCCGAGCCCCTGGAAGCATGAAAATCACTTTAAACATGCTAATTTTAGCTCTAACACTGATGATCCACCTACAAATGTGAACTGACGTTCAAAAATAAAACATTTGAAAACGGACCATTTTCCACATTTCTGAAGCATGACGTAATGGGGGGGTGTTATCTCTTTTGTCGAAAATCAGCCGTTTTTGCTCGAACATTAAATGCCTCCAAATGGTATTTAATTAACTTCCCGGGGTGAAGAAACCCTTTTTGAGAACTCAGAGTGAGTAAATTGGCCATTTTCATGCACTTTTAACCATTCCATAAATCTTGTGTTTTGGGCCCCTGGAAGCATGAAAATCACTTTAAACATGCTAATTTTAGCTCTAACACTGATGATCCACCTACAAATGTGAACTGACGTTCAAAAATAAAACATTTGAAAACGGACCATTTTCCACATTTCTGAAGCATGACGTAATGGGGGGGTGTTATCTCTTTTGTCGAAAATCAGCCGTTTTTGCTCGAACATTAAATGCCTCCAAATGGTATTTAATTAACTTCCCGAGCCCCTGGAAGCATGAAAATCACTTTAAACATGCTAATTTTAGCTCTAACACTGATGATCCACCTACAAATGTGAACTGACGTTCAAAAATAAAACATTTGAAAACGGACCATTTTCCACATTTCTGAAGCATGACGTAATGGGGGGGTGTTATCTCTTTTGTCGAAAATCAGCCGTTTTTGCTCGAACATTAAATGCCTCCAAATGGTATTTAATTAACTTCCCGGGGTGAAGAAACCCTTTTTGAGAACTCAGAGTGAGTAAATTGGCCATTTTCATGCACTTTTAACCATTCCATAAATCTTGTGTTTTGGGCCCCTGGAAGCATGAAAATCACTTTAAACATGCTAATTTTAGCTCTAACACTGATGATCCACCTACAAATGTGAACTGATGTTCAAAAATAAAACATTTGAAAACGGACCATTTTCCACATTTCTGAAGCATGACGTAATGGGGGGGTGTTATCTCTTTTGTCGAAAATCAGCCGTTTTTGCTCGAACATTAAATGCCTCCAAATGGTATTTATTTCACTTCCCGAGCCCCTGGAAGCATGAAAATCACTTTAAACATGCTAATTTTAGCTCTAACACTGATGATCCACCTACAAATGTGAACTGACGTTCAAAAATAAAACATTTGAAAACGGACCATTTTCCACGTTTCTGAAGCATGACGTAATGGGGGGGTGTTATCTCTTTTGTCGAAAATCAGCCGTTTTTGCTCGAACATTAAATGCCTCCAAATGGTATTTAATTAACTTCCCGAGCCCCTGGAAGCATGAAAATCACTTTAAACATGCTAATTTTAGCTCTAACACTGATGATCCACCTACAAATGTGAACTGACGTTCAAAAATAAAACATTTGAAAACGGACCATTTTCCACATTTCTGAAGCATGACGTAATGGGGGGGTGTTATCTCTTTTGTCGAAAATCAGCCGTTTTTGCTCGAACATTAAATGCCTCCAAATGGTATTTAATTAACTTCCCGAGCCCCTGGAAGCATGAAAATCACTTTAAACATGCTAATTTTAGCTCTAACACTGATGATCCACCTACAAATGTGAACTGACGTTCAAAAATAAAACATTTGAAAACTGACCATTTTCCACATTTCTGAAGCATGACGTAATGGGGGGGTGTTATCTCTTTTGTCGAAAATCAGCCGTTTTTGCTCGAACATTAAATGCCTCCAAATGGTATTTAATTAACTTCCCGGGGTGAAGAAACCCTTTTTGAGAACTCAGAGTGAGTAAATTGGCCATTTTCATGCACTTTTAACCATTCCATAAATCTTGTGTTTTGGGCCCCTGGAAGCATGAAAATCACTTTAAACATGCTAATTTTAGCTCTAACACTGATGATCCACCTACAAATGTGAACTGACGTTCAAAAATAAAACATTTGAAAACGAACCATTTTCCACATTTCTGAAGCATGACGTAATGGGGGGGTGTTATCTCTTTTGTCGAAAATCAGCCGTTTTTGCTCGAACATTAAATGCCTCCAAATGGTATTTAATTAACTTCCCGAGCCCCTGGAAGCATGAAAATCACTTTAAACATGCTAATTTTAGCTCTAACACTGATGATCCACCTACAAATGTGAACTGACGTTCAAAAATAAAACATTTGAAAACGGACCATTTTCCACATTTCTGAAGCATGACGTAATGGGGGGGTGTTATCTCTTTTGTCGAAAATCAGCCGTTTTTGCTCGAACATTAAATGCCTCCAAATGGTATTTAATTAACTTCCCGGGGTGAAGAAACCCTTTTTGAGAACTCAGAGTGAGTAAATTGGCCATTTTCATGCACTTTTAACCATTCCATAAATCTTGTGTTTTGGGCCCCTGGAAGCATGAAAATCACTTTAAACATGCTAATTTTAGCTCTAACACTGATGATCCACCTACAAATGTGAACTGACGTTCAAAAATAAAACATTTGAAAACGGACCATTTTCCACATTTCTGAAGCATGACGTAATGGGGGGGTGTTATCTCTTTTGTCGAAAATCAGCCGTTTTTGCTCGAACATTAAATGCCTCCAAATGGTATTTAATTAACTTCCCGAGCCCCTGGAAGCATGAAAATCACTTTAAACATGCTAATTTTAGCTCTAACACTGATGATCCACCTACAAATGTGAACTGACGTTCAAAAATAAAACATTTGAAAACGGACCATTTTCCACATTTCTGAAGCATGACGTAATGGGGGGGTGTTATCTCTTTTGTCGAAAATCAGCCGTTTTTGCTCGAACATTAAATGCCTCCAAATGGTATTTAATTAACTTCCCGAGCCCCTGGAAGCATGAAAATCACTTTAAACATGCTAATTTTAGCTCTAACACTGATGATCCACCTACAAATGTGAACTGACGTTCAAAAATAAAACATTTGAAAACGGACCATTTTCCACATTTCTGAAGCATGACGTAATGGGGGGTGTTATCTCTTTTGTCGAAAATCATCCGTTTTTGCTCGAACATTAAATGCCTCCAAATGGTATTTAATTAACTTCCCGAGCCCCTGGAAGCATGAAAATCACTTTAAACATGCTAATTTTAGCTCTAACACTGATGATCCACCTACAAATGTGAACTGACGTTCAAAAATAAAACATTTGAAAACGGACCATTTTCCACATTTCTGAAGCATGACGTAATGGGGGGGTGTTATCTCTTTTGTCAAAAATCAGCCGTTTTTGCTCGAACATTAAATGCCTCCAAATGGTATTTATTTCACTTCCCGGGGTGAAGAAACCCTTTTTGAGAACTCAGAGTGAGTAAATTGGCCATTTTCATGCACTTTTAACCATTCCATAAATCTTGTGTTTTGGGCCCCTGGAAGCATGAAAATTACTTTAAACATGCTAATTTTAGCTCTAACACTGATGATCCACCTACAAATGTGAACTGACGTTCAAAAATAAAACATTTGAAAACGGACCATTTTCCACATTTCTGAAGCATGACGTAATGGGGGGGTGTTATCTCTTTTGTCGAAAATCAGCCGTTTTTGCTCGAACATTAAATGCCTCCAAATGGTATTTAATTAACTTCCCGGGGTGAAGAAACCCTTTTTGAGAACTCAGAGTGAGTAAATTGGCCATTTTCATGCACTTTTAACCATTCCATAAATCTTGTGTTTTGGGCCCCTGGAAGCATGAAAATCACTTTAAACATGCTAATTTTAGCTCTAACACTGATGATCCACCTACAAATGTGAACTGACGTTCAAAAATAAAACATTTGAAAACGGACCATTTTCCACATTTCTGAAGCATGACGTAATGGGGGGGTGTTATCTCTTTTGTCGAAAATCAGCCGTTTTTGCTCGAACATTAAATGCCTCCAAATGGTATTTAATTAACTTCCCGAGCCCCTGGAAGCATGAAAATCACTTTAAACATGCTAATTTTAGCTCTAACACTGATGATCCACCTACAAATGTGAACTGACGTTCAAAAATAAAACATTTGAAAACGGACCATTTTCCACATTTCTGAAGCATGACGTAATGGGGGGGTGTTATCTCTTTTGTCGAAAATCAGCCGTTTTTGCTCGAACATTAAATGCCTCCAAATGGTATTTAATTAACTTCCCGAGCCCCTGGAAGCATGAAAATCACTTTAAACATGCTAATTTTAGCTCTAACACTGATGATCCACCTACAAATGTGAACTGACGTTCAAAAATAAAACATTTGAAAACGGACCATTTTCCACATTTCTGAAGCATGACGTAATGGGGGGGTGTTATCTCTTTTGTCGAAAATCAGCTGTTTTTTCTCGAACATTAAATGCCTCCAAATGGTATTTAATTAACTTCCCGGGGTGAAGAAACCCTTTTTGAGAACTCAGAGTGAGTAAATTGGCCATTTTCATGCACTTTTAACCATTCCATAAATCTTGTGTTTTGGGCCCCTGGAAGCATGAAAATCACTTTAAACATGCTAATTTTAGCTCTAACACTGATGATCCACCTACAAATGTGAACTGACGTTCAAAAATAAAACATTTGAAAACGGACCATTTTCCACATTTCTGAAGCATGACGTAATGGGGGGGTGTTATCTCTTTTGTCGAAAATCAGCCGTTTTTGCTCGAACATTAAATGCCTCCAAATGGTATTTAATTAACTTCCCGAGCCCCTGGAAGCATGAAAATCACTTTAAACATGCTAATTTTAGCTCTAACACTGATGATCCACCTACAAATGTGAACTGACGTTCAAAAATAAAACATTTGAAAACGGACCATTTTCCACATTTCTGAAGCATGACGTAATGGGGGGGTGTTATCTCTTTTGTCGAAAATCAGCCGTTTTTGCTCGAACATTAAATGCCTCCAAATGGTATTTAATTAACTTCCCGAGCCCCTGGAAGCATGAAAATCACTTTAAACATGCTAATTTTAGCTCTAACACTGATGATCCACCTACAAATGTGAACTGACGTTCAAAAATAAAACATTTGAAAACGGACCATTTTCCACATTTCTGAAGCATGACGTAATTGGGGGGTGTTATCTCTTTTGTCGAAAATCAGCCGTTTTTGCTCGAACATTAAATGCCTCCAAATGGTATTTAATTAACTTCCCGGGGTGAAGAAACCCTTTTTGAGAACTCAGAGTGAGTAAATTGGCCATTTTCATGCACTTTTAACCATTCCATAAATCTTGTGTTTTGGGCCCCTGGAAGCATGAAAATCACTTTAAACATGCTAATTTTAGCTCTAACACTGATGATCCACCTACAAATGTGAACTGACGTTCAAAAATAAAACATTTGAAAACGGACCATTTTCCACATTTCTGAAGCATGACGTAATGGGGGGGGTGTTATCTCTTTTGTCGAAAATCAGCCGTTTTTGCTCGAACATTAAATGCCTCCAAATGGTATTTATTTCACTTCCCGAGCCCCTGGAAGCATGAAAATCACTTTAAACATGCTAATTTTAGCTCTAACACTGATGATCCACCTACAAATGTGAACTGACGTTCAAAAATAAAACATTTGAAAACGGACCATTTTCCACATTTCTGAAGCATGACGTAATGGGGGGGTGTTATCTCTTTTGTCGAAAATCAGCCGTTTTTGCTCGAACATTAAATGCCTCCAAATGTTATTTAATTAACTTCCCGAGCCCCTGGAAGCATGAAAATCACTTTAAACATGCTAATTTTAGCTCTAACACTGATGATCCACCTACAAATGTGAACTGAGGTTCAAAAATAAAACATTTGAAAACGGACCATTTTCCACATTTCTGAAGCATGACGTAATGGGGGGGTGTTATCTCTTTTGTCGAAAATCAGCCGTTTTTGCTCGAACATTAAATGCCTCCAAATGGTATTTAATTAACTTCCCGGGGTGAAGAAACCCTTTTTGAGAACTCAGAGTGAGTAAATTGGCCATTTTCATGCACTTTTAACCATTCCATAAATCTTGTGTTTTGGGCCCCTGGAAGCATGAAAATCACTTTAAACATGCTAATTTTAGCTCTAACACTGATGATCCACCTACAAATGTGAACTGACGTTCAAAAATAAAACATTTGAAAACGGACCATTTTCCACATTTCTGAAGCATGACGTAATGGGGGGTGTTATCTCTTTTGTCGAAAATCAGCCGTTTTTGCTCGAACATTAAATGCCTCCAAATGGTATTTAATTAACTTCCCGAGCCCCTGGAAGCATGAAAATCACTTTAAACATGCTAATTTTAGCTCTAACACTGATGATCCACCTACAAATGTGAACTGACGTTCAAAAATAAAACATTTGAAAACGGACCATTTTCCACATTTCTGAAGCATGACGTAATGGGGGGGTGTTATCTCTTTTGTCGAAAATCAGCCGTTTTTGCTCGAACATTAAATGCCTCCAAATGGTATTTAATTAACTTCCCGAGCCCCTGGAAGCATGAAAATCACTTTAAACATGCTAATTTTAGCTCTAACACTGATGATCCACCTACAAATGTGAACTGACGTTCAAAAATAAAACATTTGAAAACGGACCATTTTCCACATTTCTGAAGCATGACGTAATGGGGGGGTGTTATCTCTTTTGTCGAAAATCATCCGTTTTTGCTCGAACATTAAATGCCTCCAAATGGTATTTAATTAACTTCCCGAGCCCCTGGAAGCATGAAAATCACTTTAAACATGCTAATTTTAGCTCTAACACTGATGATCCACCTACAAATGTAAACTGACGTTCAAAAATAAAACATTTGAAAACGGACCATTTTCCACATTTCTGAAGCATGACGTAATGGGGGGGTGTTATCTCTTTTGTCGAAAATCAGCCGTTTTTGCTCGAACATTAAATGCCTCCAAATGGTATTTATTTCACTTCCCGGGGTGAAGAAACCCTTTTTGAGAACTCAGAGTGAGTAAATTGGCCATTTTCATGCACTTTTAACCATTCCATAAATCTTGTGTTTTGGGCCCCTGGAAGCATGAAAATCACTTTAAACATGCTAATTTTAGCTCTAACACTGATGATCCACCTACAAATGTGAACTGACGTTCAAAAATAAAACATTTGAAAACGGACCATTTTCCACATTTCTGAAGCATGACGTAATGGGGGGGTGTTATCTCTTTTGTCGAAAATCAGCCGTTTTTGCTCGAACATTAAATGCCTCCAAATGGTATTTATTTCACTTCCCGAGCCCCTGGAAGCATGAAAATCACTTTAAACATGCTAATTTTAGCTCTAACACTGATGATCCACCTACAAATGTGAACTGACGTTCAAAAATAAAACATTTGAAAACGGACCATTTTCCACATTTCTGAAGCATGACGTAATGGGGGGGTGTTATCTCTTTTGTCGAAAATCAGCCGTTTTTGCTCGAACATTAAATGCCTCCAAATGGTATTTAATTAACTTCCCGAGCCCCTGGAAGCATGAAAATCACTTTAAACATGCTAATTTTAGCTCTAACACTGATGATCCACCTACTAATGTGAACTGACGTTCAAAAATAAAACATTTGAAAACGGACCATTTTCCACATTTCTGAAGCATGACGTAATGGGGGGGTGTTATCTCTTTTGTCGAAAATCAGCCGTTTTTGCTCGAACATTAAATACCTCCAAATGGTATTTAATTAACTTCCCGGGGTGAAGAAACCCTTTTTGAGAACTCAGAGTGAGTAAATTGGCCATTTTCATGCACTTTTAACCATTCCATAAATCTTGTGTTTTGGGCCCCTGGAAGCATGAAAATCACTTTAAACATGCTAATTTTAGCTCTAACACTGATGATCCACCTACAAATGTGAACTGACGTTCAAAAATAAAACATTTGAAAACGGACCATTTTCCACATTTCTGAAGCATGACGTAATGGGGGGGTGTTATCTCTTTTGTCGAAAATCAGCCGTTTTTGCTCGAACATTAAATGCCTCCAAATGGTATTTAATTAACTTCCCGAGCCCCTGGAAGCATGAAAATCACTTTAAACATGCTAATTTTAGCTCTAACACTGATGATCCACCTACAAATGTGAACTGACGTTCAAAAATAAAACATTTGAAAACGGACCATTTTCCACATTTCTGAAGCATGACCTAATGGGGGTGTGTTATCTCTTTTGTCGAAAATCAGCCGTTTTTGCTCGAACATTAAATGCCTCCAAATGGTATTTAATTAACTTCCCGGGGTGAAGAAACCCTTTTTGAGAACTCAGAGTGAGTAAATTGGCCATTTTCATGCACTTTTAACCATTCCATAAATCTTGTGTTTTGGGCCCCTGGAAGCATGAAAATCACTTTAAACATGCTAATTTTAGCTCTAACACTGATGATCCACCTACAAATGTGAACTGACGTTCAAAAATAAAACATTTGAAAACGGACCATTTTCCACATTTCTGAAGCATGACGTAATGGGGGGGTGTTATCTCTTTTGTCGAAAATCAGCCGTTTTTGCTCGAACATTAAATGCTGCCAAATGGTATTTAATTAACTTCCCGAGCCCCTGGAAGCATGAAAATCACTTTAAACATGCTAATTTTAGCTCTAACACTGATGATCCACCTACAAATGTGAACTGACGTTCAAAAATAAAACATTTGAAAACTGACCATTTTCCACATTTCTGAAGCATGACGTAATGGGGGGGTGTTATCTCTTTTGTCGAAAATCAGCCGTTTTTGCTCGAACATTAAATGCCTCCAAATGGTATTTAATTAACTTCCCGAGCCCCTGGAAGCATGAAAATCACTTTAAACATGCTAATTTTAGCTCTAACACTGATGATCCACCTACAAATGTGAACTGACGTTCAAAAATAAAACATTTGAAAACGGACCATTTTCCACATTTCTGAAGCATGACGTAATGGGGGGGTGTTATCTCTTTTGTCGAAAATCAGCCGTTTTTGCTCGAACATTAAATGCCTCCAAATGGTATTTAATTAACTTCCCGGGGTGAAGAAACCCTTTTTGAGAACTCAGAGTGAGTAAATTGGCCATTTTCATGCACTTTTAACCATTCCATAAATCTTGTGTTTTGGGCCCCTGGAAGCATGAAAATCACTTTAAACATGCTAATTTTAGCTCTAACACTGATGATCCACCTACAAATGTGAACTGACGTTCAAAAATAAAACATTTGAAAACGGACCATTTTCCACATTTCTGAAGCATGACGTAATGGGGGGGTGTTATCTCTTTTGTCGAAAATCAGCCGTTTTTGCTCGAACATTAAATGCCTCCAAATGGTATTTAATTAACTTCCCGAGCCCCTGGAAGCATGAAAATCACTTTAAACATGCTAATTTTAGCTCTAACACTGATGATCCACCTACAAATGTGAACTGACGTTCAAAAATAAAACATTTGAAAACGGACCATTTTCCACATTTCTGAAGCATGACGTAATGGGGGGGTGTTATCTCTTTTGTCGAAAATCAGCCGTTTTTGCTCGAACATTAAATGCCTCCAAATGGTATTTAATTAACTTCCCGAGCCCCTGGAAGCATGAAAATCACTTTAAACATGCTAATTTTAGCTCTAACACTGATGATCCACCTACAAATGTGAACTGACGTTCAAAAATAAAACATTTGAAAACGGACCATTTTCCACATTTCTGAAGCATGACGTAATGGGGGGGTGTTATCTCTTTTGTCGAAAATCAGCTGTTTTTTCTCGAACATTAAATGCCTCCAAATGGTATTTAATTAACTTCCCGGGGTGAAGAAACCCTTTTTGAGAACTCAGAGTGAGTAAATTGGCCATTTTCATGCACTTTTAACCATTCCATAAATCTTGTGTTTTGGGCCCCTGGAAGCATGAAAATCACTTTAAACATGCTAATTTTAGCTCTAACACTGATGATCCACCTACAAATGTGAACTGACGTTCAAAAATAAAACATTTGAAAACGGACCATTTTCCACATTTCTGAAGCATGACGTAATGGGGGGGTGTTATCTCTTTTGTCGAAAATCAGCCGTTTTTGCTCGAACATTAAATGCCTCCAAATGGTATTTAATTAACTTCCCGAGCCCCTGGAAGCATGAAAATCACTTTAAACATGCTAATTTTAGCTCTAACACTGATGATCCACCTACAAATGTGAACTGACGTTCAAAAATAAAACATTTGAAAACGGACCATTTTCCACATTTCTGAAGCATGACGTAATTGGGGGGTGTTATCTCTTTTGTCGAAAATCAGCCGTTTTTGCTCGAACATTAAATGCCTCCAAATGGTATTTAATTAACTTCCCGGGGTGAAGAAACCCTTTTTGAGAACTCAGAGTGAGTAAATTGGCCATTTTCATGCACTTTTAACCATTCCATAAATCTTGTGTTTTGGGCCCCTGGAAGCATGAACATCACTTTAAACATGCTAATTTTAGCTCTAACACTGATGATCCACCTACAAATGTGAACTGACGTTCAAAAATAAAACATTTGAAAACGGACCATTTTCCACATTTCTGAAGCATGACGTAATGGGGGGGTGTTATCTCTTTTGTCGAAAATCAGCCGTTTTTGCTCGAACATTAAATGCCTCCAAATGGTATTTAATTAACTTCCCGAGCCCCTGGAAGCATGAAAATCACTTTAAACATGCTAATTTTAGCTCTAACACTGATGATCCACCTACAAATGTGAACTGACGTTCAAAAATAAAACATTTGAAAACGGACCATTTTCCACATTTCTGAAGCATGACGTAATGGGGGGGTGTTATCTCTTTTGTCGAAAATCAGCCGTTTTTGCTCGAACATTAAATGCCTCCAAATGGTATTTAATTAACTTCCCGAGCCCCTGGAAGCATGAAAATCACTTTAAACATGCTAATTTTAGCTCTAACACTGATGATCCACCTACAAATGTGAACTGACGTTCAAAAATAAAACATTTGAAAACGGACCATTTTCCACATTTCTGAAGCATGACGTAATGGGGGGGTGTTATCTCTTTTGTCGAAAATCAGCCGTTTTTGCTCGAACATTAAATGCCTCCAAATGGTATTTAATTAACTTCCCGAGCCCCTGGAAGCATGAAAATCACTTTAAACATGCTAATTTTAGCTCTAACACTGATGATCCACCTACAAATGTGAACTGACGTTCAAAAATAAAACATTTGAAAACGGACCATTTTCCACATTTCTGAAGCATGACGTAATGGGGGGGTGTTATCTCTTTTGTCGAAAATCAGCCGTTTTTGCTCGAACATTAAATGCCTCCAAATGGTATTTAATTAACTTCCCGGGGTGAAGAAACCCTTTTTGAGAACTCAGAGTGAGTAAATTGGCCATTTTCATGCACTTTTAACCATTCCATAAATCTTGTGTTTTGGGCCCCTGGAAGCATGAAAATCACTTTAAACATGCTAATTTTAGCTCTAACACTGATGATCCACCTACAAATGTGAACTGACGTTCAAAAATAAAACATTTGAAAACGGACCATTTTCCACATTTCTGAAGCATGACGTAATGGGGGGGTGTTATCTCTTTTGTCGAAAATCAGCCGTTTTTGCTCGAACATTAAATGCCTCCAAATGGTATTTATTTCACTTCCCGAGCCCCTGGAAGCATGAAAATCACTTTAAACATGCTAATTTTAGCTCTAACACTGATGATCCACCTACAAATGTGAACTGACGTTCAAAAATAAAACATTTGAAAACGGACCATTTTCCACATTTCTGAAGCATGACGTAATGGGGGGGTGTTATCTCTTTTGTCGAAAATCAGCCGTTTTTGCTCGAACATTAAATGCCTCCAAATGTTATTTAATTAACTTCCCGAGCCCCTGGAAGCATGAAAATCACTTTAAACATGCTAATTTTAGCTCTAACACTGATGATCCACCTACAAATGTGAACTGAGGTTCAAAAATAAAACATTTGAAAACGGACCATTTTCCACATTTCTGAAGCATGACGTAATGGGGGGGTGTTATCTCTTTTGTCGAAAATCAGCCGTTTTTGCTCGAACATTAAATGCCTCCAAATGGTATTTAATTAACTTCCCGGGGTGAAGAAACCCTTTTTGAGAACTCAGAGTGAGTAAATTGGCCATTTTCATGCACTTTTAACCATTCCATAAATCTTGTGTTTTGGGCCCCTGGAAGCATGAAAATCACTTTAAACATGCTAATTTTAGCTCTAACACTGATGATCCACCTACAAATGTGAACTGACGTTCAAAAATAAAACATTTGAAAACGGACCATTTTCCACATTTCTGAAGCATGACGTAATGGGGGGTGTTATCTCTTTTGTCGAAAATCAGCCGTTTTTGCTCGAACATTAAATGCCTCCAAATGGTATTTAATTAACTTCCCGAGCCCCTGGAAGCATGAAAATCACTTTAAACATGCTAATTTTAGCTCTAACACTGATGATCCACCTACAAATGTGAACTGACGTTCAAAAATAAAACATTTGAAAACGGACCATTTTCCACATTTCTGAAGCATGACGTAATGGGGGGGTGTTATCTCTTTTGTCGAAAATCATCCGTTTTTGCTCGAACATTAAATGCCTCCAAATGGTATTTAATTAACTTCCCGAGCCCCTGGAAGCATGAACATCACTTTAAACATGCTAATTTTAGCTCTAACACTGATGATCCACCTACAAATGTGAACTGACGTTCAAAAATAAAACATTTGAAAACGGACCATTTTCCACATTTCTGAAGCATGACGTAATGGGGGGGTGTTATCTCTTTTGTTGAAAATCAGCCGTTTTTGCTCGAACATTAAATGCCTCCAAATGGTATTTATTTCACTTCCCGGGGTGAAGAAACCCTTTTTGAGAACTCAGAGTGAGTAAATTGGCCATTTTCATGCACTTTTAACCATTCCATAAATCTTGTGTTTTGGGCCCCTGGAAGCATGAAAATCACTTTAAACATGCTAATTTTAGCTCTAACACTGATGATCCACCTACAAATGTGAACTGACGTTCAAAAATAAAACATTTGAAAACGGACCATTTTCCACATTTCTGAAGCATGACGTAATGGGGGGGTGTTATCTCTTTTGTCGAAAATCAGCCGTTTTTGCTCGAACATTAAATGCCTCCAAATGGTATTTATTTCACTTCCCGAGCCCCTGGAAGCATGAAAATCACTTTAAACATGCTAATTTTAGCTCTAACACTGATGATCCACCTACAAATGTGAACTGACGTTCAAAAATAAAACATTTGAAAACGGACCATTTTCCACATTTCTGAAGCATGACGTAATGGGGGGGTGTTATCTCTTTTGTCGAAAATCAGCCGTTTTTGCTCGAACATTAAATGCCTCCAAATGGTATTTAATTAACTTCCCGAGCCCCTGGAAGCATGAAAATCACTTTAAACATGCTAATTTTAGCTCTAACACTGATGATCCACCTACAAATGTGAACTGACGTTCAAAAATAAAACATTTGAAAACGGACCATTTTCCACATTTCTGAAGCATGACGTAATGGGGGGGTGTTATCTCTTTTGTCGAAAATCAGCCGTTTTTGCTCGAACATTAAATACCTCCAAATGGTATTTAATTAACTTCCCGGGGTGAAGAAACCCTTTTTGAGAACTCAGAGTGAGTAAATTGGCCATTTTCATGCACTTTTAACCATTCCATAAATCTTGTGTTTTGGGCCCCTGGAAGCATGAAAATCACTTTAAACATGCTAATTTTAGCTCTAACACTGATGATCCACCTACAAATGTGAACTGACGTTCAAAAATAAAACATTTGAAAACGGACCATTTTCCACATTTCTGAAGCATGACGTAATGGGGGGGTGTTATCTCTTTTGTCGAAAATCAGCCGTTTTTGCTCGAACATTAAATGCCTCCAAATGGTATTTAATTAACTTCCCGAGCCCCTGGAAGCATGAAAATCACTTTAAACATGCTAATTTTAGCTCTAACACTGATGATCCACCTACAAATGTGAACTGACGTTCAAAAATAAAACATTTGAAAACGGACCATTTTCCACATTTCTGAAGCATGACCTAATGGGGGGGTGTTATCTCTTTTGTCGAAAATCAGCCGTTTTTGCTCGAACATTAAATGCCTCCAAATGGTATTTAATTAACTTCCCGGGGTGAAGAAACCCTTTTTGAGAACTCAGAGTGAGTAAATTGGCCATTTTCATGCACTTTTAACCATTCCATAAATCTTGTGTTTTGGGCCCCTGGAAGCATGAAAATCACTTTAAACATGCTAATTTTAGCTCTAACACTGATGATCCACCTACAAATGTGAACTGACGTTCAAAAATAAAACATTTGAAAACGGACCATTTTCCACATTTCTGAAGCATGACGTAATGGGGGGGTGTTATCTCTTTTGTCGAAAATCAGCCGTTTTTGCTCGAACATTAAATGCTGCCAAATGGTATTTAATTAACTTCCCGAGCCCCTGGAAGCATGAAAATCACTTTAAACATGCTAATTTTAGCTCTAACACTGATGATCCACCTACAAATGTGAACTGACGTTCAAAAATAAAACATTTGAAAACGGACCATTTTCCACATTTCTGAAGCATGACGTAATGGGGGGGTGTTATCTCTTTTGTCGAAAATCAGCCGTTTTTGCTCGAACATTAAATGCCTCCAAATGGTATTTAATTAACTTCCCGAGCCCCTGGAAGCATGAAAATCACTTTAAACATGCTAATTTTAGCTCTAACACTGATGATCCACCTACAAATGTGAACTGACGTTCAAAAATAAAACATTTGAAAACGGACCATTTTCCACATTTCTGAAGCATGACGTAATGGGGGGGTGTTATCTCTTTTGTCGAAAATCAGCCGTTTTTGCTCGAACATTAAATGCCTCCAAATGGTATTTAATTAACTTCCCGAGCCCCTGGAAGCATGAAAATCACTTTAAACATGCTAATTTTAGCTCTAACACTGATGATCCACCTACAAATGTGAACTGACGTTCAAAAATAAAACATTTGAAAACGGACCATTTTCCACATTTCTGAAGCATGACGTAATGGGGGGGTGTTATCTCTTTTGTCGAAAATCAGCCGTTTTTGCTCGAACATTAAATGCCTCCAAATGGTATTTAATTAACTTCCCGGGGTGAAGAAACCCTTTTTGAGAACTCAGAGTGAGTAAATTGGCCATTTTCATGCACTTTTAACCATTCCATAAATCTTGTGTTTTGGGCCCCTGGAAGCATGAAAATCACTTTAAACATGCTAATTTTAGCTCTAACACTGATGATCCACCTACAAATGTGAACTGACGTTCAAAAATAAAACATTTGAAAACGGACCATTTTCCACATTTCTGAAGCATGACCTAATGGGGGGGTGTTATCTCTTTTGTCAAAAATCAGCCGTTTTTGCTCGAACATTAAATGCCTCCAAATGGTATTTAATTAACTTCCCGGGGTGAAGAAACCCTTTTTGAGAACTCAGAGTGAGTAAATTGGCCATTTTCATGCACTTTTAAGAATTCCATAAATCTTGTGTTTTGGGCCCCTGGAAGCATGAAAATCACTTTAAACATGCTAATTTTAGCTCTAACACTGATGATCCACCTACAAATGTGAACTGACGTTCAAAAATAAAACATTTGAAAACGGACCATTTTCCACATTTCTGAAGCATGACGTAATGGGGGGGTGTTATCTCTTTTGTCGAAAATCAGCCGTTTTTGCTCGAACATTAAATGCCTCCAAATGGTATTTAATTAACTTCCCGGGGTGAAGAAACCCTTTTTGAGAACTCAGAGTGAGTAAATTGGCCATTTTCATGCACTTTTAACCATTCCATAAATCTTGTGTTTTGGGCCCCTGGAAGCATGAAAATCACTTTAAACATGCTAATTTTAGCTCTAACACTGATGATCCACCTACAAATGTGAACTGACGTTCAAAAATAAAACATTTGAAAACGAACCATTTTCCACATTTCTGAAGCATGACGTAATGGGGGGGTGTTATCTCTTTTGTCGAAAATCAGCCGTTTTTGCTCGAACATTAAATGCCTCCAAATGGTATTTAATTAACTTCCCGAGCCCCTGGAAGCATGAAAATCACTTTAAACATGCTAATTTTAGCTCTAACACTGATGATCCACCTACAAATGTGAACTGACGTTCAAAAATAAAACATTTGAAAACGGACCATTTTCCACATTTCTGAAGCATGACGTAATGGGGGGGTGTTATCTCTTTTGTCGAAAATCAGCCGTTTTTGCTCGAACATTAAATGCCTCCAAATGGTATTTAATTAACTTCCCGGGGTGAAGAAACCCTTTTTGAGAACTCAGAGTGAGTAAATTGGCCATTTTCATGCACTTTTAACCATTCCATAAATCTTGTGTTTTGGGCCCCTGGAAGCATGAAAATCACTTTAAACATGCTAATTTTAGCTCTAACACTGATGATCCACCTACAAATGTGAACTGACGTTCAAAAATAAAACATTTGAAAACGGACCATTTTCCACATTTCTGAAGCATGACGTAATGGGGGGGTGTTATCTCTTTTGTCGAAAATCAGCCGTTTTTGCTCGAACATTAAATGCCTCCAAATGGTATTTAATTAACTTCCCGAGCCCCTGGAAGCATGAAAATCACTTTAAACATGCTAATTTTAGCTCTAACACTGATGATCCACCTACAAATGTGAACTGACGTTCAAAAATAAAACATTTGAAAACGGACCATTTTCCACATTTCTGAAGCATGACGTAATGGGGGGGTGTTATCTCTTTTGTCGAAAATCAGCCGTTTTTGCTCGAACATTAAATGCCTCCAAATGGTATTTAATTAACTTCCCGAGCCCCTGGAAGCCTGAAAATCACTTTAAACATGCTAATTTTAGCTCTAACACTGATGATCCACCTACAAATGTGAACTGACGTTCAAAAATAAAACATTTGAAAACGGACCATTTTCCACATTTCTGAAGCATGACGTAATGGGGGGGTGTTATCTCTTTTGTCGAAAATCAGCCGTTTTTGCTCGAACATTAAATGCCTCCAAATGGTATTTAATTAACTTCCCGGGGTGAAGAAACCGTTTTTGAGAACTCAGAGTGAGTAAATTGGCCATTTTCATGCACTTTTAACCATTCCATAAATCTTGTGTTTTGGGCCCCTGGAAGCATGAAAATCACTTTAAACATGCTAATTTTAGCTCTAACACTGATGATCCACCTACAAATGTGAACTGACGTTCAAAAATAAAACATTTGAAAACGGACCATTTTCCACATTTCTGAAGCATGACGTAATGGGGGGGTGTTATCTCTTTTGTCGAAAATCAGCCGTTTTTGCTCGAACATTAAATGCCTCCAAATGGTATTTATTTCACTTCCCGGGGTGAAGAAACCCTTTTTGAGAACTCAGAGTGAGTAAATTGGCCATTTTCATGCACTTTTAACCATTCCATTAATCTTGTGTTTTGGGCCCCTGGAAGCATGAAAATCACTTTAAACATGCTAATTTTAGCTCTAACACTGATGATCCACCTACAAATGTGAACTGACGTTCAAAAATAAAACATTTGAAAACTGACCATTTTCCACATTTCTGAAGCATGACGTAATGGGGGGGTGTTATCTCTTTTGTCGAAAATCAGCCGTTTTTGCTCGAACATTAAATGCCTCCAAATGGTATTTAATTAACTTCCCGAGCCCCTGGAAGCATGAAAATCACTTTAAACATGCTAATTTTAGCTCTAACACTGATGATCCACCTACAAATGTGAACTGACGTTCAAAAATAAAATATTTGAAAACGGACCATTTTCCACATTTCTGAAGCATGACGTAATGGGGGGGTGTTATCTCTTTTGTCGAAAATCAGCCGTTTTTGCTCGAACATTAAATGCCCCCAAATGGTATTTAATTAACTTCCCGAGCCCCTGGAAGCATGAAAATCACTTTAAACATGCTAATTTTAGCTCTAACACTGATGATCCACCTACAAATGTGAACTGACGTTCAAAAATAAAACATTTGAAAACGGACCATTTTCCACATTTCTGAAGCATGACGTAATGGGGGGGGTGTTATCTCTTTTGTCGAAAATCAGCCGTTTTTGCTCGAACATTAAATGCCTCCAAATGGTATTTAATTAACTTCCCGGGGTGAAGAAACCCTTTTTGAGAACTCAGAGTGAGTAAATTGGCCATTTTCATGCACTTTTAACCATTCCATAAATCTTGTGTTTTGGGCCCCTGGAAGCATGAAAATCACTTTAAACATGCTAATTTTAGCTCTAACACTGATGATCCACCTACAAATGTGAACTGACGTTCAAAAATAAAACATTTGAAAACGGACCATTTTCCACATTTCTGAAGCATGACGTAATGGGGGGGTGTTATCTCTTTTGTCGAAAATCAGCCGTTTTTGCTCGAACATTAAATGCCTCCAAATGGTATTTAATTAACTTCCCGAGCCCCTGGAAGCATGAAAATCACTTTAAACATGCTAATTTTAGCTCTAACACTGATGATCCACCTACAAATGTGAACTGACGTTCAAAAATAAAACATTTGAAAACGGACCATTTTCCACATTTCTGAAGCATGACCTAATGGGGGGGTGTTATCTCTTTTGTCGAAAATCAGCCGTTTTTGCTCGAACATTAAATGCCTCCAAATGGTATTTAATTAACTTCCCGGGGTGAAGAAACCCTTTTTGAGAACTCAGAGTGAGTAAATTGGCCATTTTCATGCACTTTTAACCATTCCATAAATCTTGTGTTTTGGGCCCCTGGAAGCATGAAAATCACTTTAAACATGCTAATTTTAGCTCTAACACTGATGATCCACCTACAAATGTGAACTGACGTTCAAAAATAAAACATTTGAAAACGGACCATTTTCCACATTTCTGAAGCATGACGTAATGGGGGGGTGTTATCTCTTTTGTCGAAAATCAGCCGTTTTTGCTCGAACATTAAATGCCTCCAAATGGTATTTAATTAACTTCCCGAGCCCCTGGAAGCATGAAAATCACTTTAAACATGCTAATTTTAGCTCTAACACTGATGATCCACCTACAAATGTGAACTGACGTTCAAAAATAAAACATTTGAAAACGGACCATTTTCCACATTTCTGAAGCATGACGTAATGGGGGGGTGTTATCTCTTTTGTCGAAAATCAGCCGTTTTTGCTCGAACATTAAATGCCTCCAAATGGTATTTAATTAACTTCCCGGGGTGAAGAAACCGTTTTTGAGAACTCAGAGTGAGTAAATTGGCCATTTTCATGCACTTTTAACCATTCCATAAATCTTGTGTTTTGGGCCCCTGGAAGCATGAAAATCACTTTAAACATGCTAATTTTAGCTCTAACACTGATGATCCACCTACAAATGTGAACTGACGTTCAAAAATAAAACATTTGAAAACGGACCATTTTCCACATTTCTGAAGCATGACGTAATGGGGGGGTGTTATCTCTTTTGTCGAAAATCAGCCGTTTTTGCTCGAACATTAAATGCCTCCAAATGGTATTTATTTCACTTCCCGGGGTGAAGAAACCCTTTTTGAGAACTCAGAGTGAGTAAATTGGCCATTTTCATGCACTTTTAACCATTCCATAAATCTTGTGTTTTGGGCCCCTGGAAGCATGAAAATCACTTTAAACATGCTAATTTTAGCTCTAACACTGATGATCCACCTACAAATGTGAACTGACGTTCAAAAATAAAACATTTGAAAACGGACCATTTTCCACATTTCTGAAGCATGACGTAATGGGGGGGTGTTATCTCTTTTGTCGAAAATCAGCCGTTTTTGCTCGAACATTAAATGCCTCCAAATGGTATTTAATTAACTTCCCGAGCCCCTGGAAGCATGAAAATCACTTTAAACATGCTAATTTTAGCTCTAACACTGATGATCCACCTACAAATGTGAACTGACGTTCAAAAATAAAACATTTGAAAACGGACCATTTTCCACATTTCTGAAGCATGACGTAATGGGGGGGTGTTATCTCTTTTGTCGAAAATCAGCCGTTTTTGCTCGAACATTAAATGCCTCCAAATGGTATTTAATTAACTTCCCGGGGTGAAGAAACCGTTTTTGAGAACTCAGAGTGAGTAAATTGGCCATTTTCATGCACTTTTAACCATTCCATAAATCTTGTGTTTTGGGCCCCTGGAAGCATGAAAATCACTTTAAACATGCTAATTTTAGCTCTAACACTGATGATCCACCTACAAATGTGAACTGACGTTCAAAAATAAAACATTTGAAAACGGACCATTTTCCACATTTCTGAAGCATGACGTAATGGGGGGGGTGTTATCTCTTTTGTCGAAAATCAGCCGTTTTTGCTCGAACATTAAATGCCTCCAAATGGTATTTATTTCACTTCCCGGGGTGAAGAAACCCTTTTTGAGAACTCAGAGTGAGTAAATTGGCCATTTTCATGCACTTTTAACCATTCCATTAATCTTGTGTTTTGGGCCCCTGGAAGCATGAAAATCACTTTAAACATGCTAATTTTAGCTCTAACACTGATGATCCACCTACAAATGTGAACTGACGTTCAAAAATAAAACATTTGAAAACTGACCATTTTCCACATTTCTGAAGCGTGACGTAATGGGGGGGTGTTATCTCTTTTGTCGAAAATCAGCCGTTTTTGCTCGAACATTAAATGCCTCCAAATGGTATTTAATTAACTTCCCGAGCCCCTGGAAGCATGAAAATCACTTTAAACATGCTAATTTTAGCTCTAACACTGATGATCCACCTACAAATGTGAACTGACGTTCAAAAATAAAACATTTGAAAACGGACCATTTTCCACATTTCTGAAGCATGACGTAATGGGGGGTGTTATCTCTTTTGTCGAAAATCAGCCGTTTTTGCTCGAACATTAAATGCCTCCAAATGGTATTTAATTAACTTCCCGAGCCCCTGGAAGCATGAAAATCACTTTAAACATGCTAATTTTAGCTCTAACACTGATGATCCACCTACAAATGTGAACTGACGTTCAAAAATAAAACATTTGAAAACGGACCATTTTCCACATTTCTGAAGCATGACGTAATGGGGGGGTGTTATCTCTTTTGTCAAAAATCAGCCGTTTTTGCTCGAACATTAAATGCCTCCAAATGGTATTTAATTAACTTCCCGGGGTGAAGAAACCCTTTTTGAGAACTCAGAGTGAGTAAATTGGCCATTTTCATGCACTTTTAACCATTCCATAAATCTTGTGTTTTGGGCCCCTGGAAGCATGAAAATCACTTTAAACATGCTAATTTTAGCTCTAACACTGATGATCCACCTACAAATGTGAACTGACGTTCAAAAATAAAACATTTGAAAACGGACCATTTTCCACATTTCTGAAGCATGACGTAATGGGGAGGTGTTATCTCTTTTGTCGAAAATCAGCCGTTTTTGCTCGAACATTAAATGCCTCCAAATGGTATTTAATTAACTTCCCGAGCCCCTGGAAGCATGAAAATCACTTTAAACATGCTAATTTTAGCTCTAACACTGATGATCCACCTACAAATGTGAACTGACGTTCAAAAATAAAACATTTGAAAACGGACCATTTTCCACATTTCTGAACCATGACGTAATGGGGGGGTGTTATCTCTTTTGTCGAAAATCAGCCGTTTTTGCTCGAACATTAAATGCCTCCAAATGGTATTTAATTAACTTCCCGGGGTGAAGAAACCCTTTTTGAGAACTCAGAGTGAGTAAATTGGCCATTTTCATGCACTTTTAACCATTCCATAAATCTTGTGTTTTGGGGCCCCTGGAAGCATGAAAATCACTTTAAACATGCTAATTTTAGCTCTAACACTGATGATCCACCTACAAATGTGAACTGACGTTCAAAAATAAAACATTTGAAAACGGACCATTTTCCACATTTCTGAAGCATGACGTAATGGGGGGGTGTTATCTCTTTTGTCGAAAATCAGCCGTTTTTGCTCGAACATTAAATGCCTCCAAATGGTATTTAATTAACTTCCCGGGGTGAAGAAACCCTTTTTGAGAACTCAGAGTGAGTAAATTGGCCATTTTCATGCACTTTTAACCATTCCATAAATCTTGTGTTTTGGGCCCCTGGAAGCATGAAAATCACTTTAAACATGCTAATTTTAGCTCTAACACTGATGATCCACCTACAAATGTGAACTGACGTTCAAAAATAAAACATTTGAAAATGGACCATTTTCCACATTTCTGAAGCATGACGTAATGGGGGGGGTGTTATCTCTTTTGTCGAAAATCAGCCGTTTTTGCTCGAACATTAAATGCCTCCAAATGGTATTTAATTAACTTCCCGAGCCCCTGGAAGCATGAAAATCACTTTAAACATGCTAATTTTAGCTCTAAACACTGATGATCCACCTACAAATGTGAACTGACGTTCAAAAATAAAACATTTGAAAACGGACCATTTTCCACATTTCTGAAGCATGACGTAATTGGGGGGTGTTATCTCTTTTGTCGAAAATCAGCCGTTTTTGCTCGAACATTAAATGCCTCCAAATGGTATTAATTAACTTCCCGAGCCCCTGGAAGCATGAAAATCACTTTAAACTGCTAATTTAGCTCTAACACTGATGATCCACCTACAAATGTGAACTGAGTTCAAAAATAAACATTTGAAAACGGACCATTTTCCACATTTCTGAAGCATGACGTAATGGGGGGTGTTATCTCTTTTGTCGAAAATCAGCCGTTTTTGCTCGAACATTAAATGCCTCCAAATGGTATTTAATTTACTTCCCGGGGTGAAGAAACCGTTTTTGAGAACCTGAGTGAGTAAATTGGCATTTCATGCACTTTTAACCATTCCATAAATCTTGTGTTTGGGCCCCTGGAAGCATGAAAATCACTTTAAACATGCTAATTTTAGCTCTAACACTGATGATCCACCTACAAATGTGAACTGGCGTTCAAAAATAAAACATTTGAAAACGACCATTTTCCACATTTTCTGAAGCATGACGTAATGGGGGGTGTTATCTCTTTTGTCGAAATTCAGCGTTTTTGCTCGAACATTAAATGCCTCAAATGGTATTTATTTCAATTCCGGGGTGAAGAAACCCTTTTTGAGAACTC